>NC_047024.1:39461401-39761401 GCF_902652985.1 Pecten maximus
TTTGTATACCAAAGTCGGCACATCCGAGAAAGGCAGTGTGGTTTTGGATGTTCTGAAATGTGCCCGAGGATCGTCATCTCTGGAGTCCTTCCATAGACATCAGTGTGCATTTATACCTGGTAAGCAGCATTGCAAAAATTGTAAATATATATACTTAAGTGATATTATTATCTATGTAAAAAAATAGTATTTCGGGGTTTCAATACTGTATACGTGGTAATTTTCGCCCCAGGTTATTTTCGCCCTTCGGCAACACAAAACTTATTCTCCCCATTTTAAATTCGCCCCAAGTGATCTCCAAGAATTATCCTTTTCCTCGTTTGTAAAATCGAAAAATTATGTTCGGAATTCTCAATACAGTTACAATCGGACCACTCGGAATTTATCGAGTTCTCCTATTGTCTTACCGGTATGAGATGTGAAATGTAATCAGTTGTGAAATAAAGAACCTTTCACCTGTGCTCAGATTTTCTTTTAGTCACTGCTGATTCAAGTAGTATCGGGTATGCATGGTTGATTTTAAGCAAACACGATCAATTGTAAGTTAGCCGCACCGTGACTAATGACTGACCAGTGTTTCCTCTTGTTCACATGTACATACATTTACATGAATGGAAGCCACAATTAAGAGACGATGAACTCGTAACATTAGTCTTTTCCGTGGTAGGACTTTAATGCAACTCTGTATTTCATTTTTGTCATGACCGGACTACATGATTTAAAACAAAATGACTGAATTCTTAGAATAACTTAGTATTTATCGTTTTTTAATTGAAAATGCTAAGCCTAGTACGTGACTGTACAGTTGAAAAGTAAGAGGGTATGTTTGTAATCTGACTACACTTGGCCCTTGTACTATGGTTTATAAACCCTTCAATTCAGCTTGAAATTTTTCGCCTTCATCTTAAATTCGCCCTGTCGTCAAAGGGCGAAAATTAAACAGGGTCGAAAATTACCAGGTATACAGTAATTCTGTAAAATAAGTTAAGGAAATTGTATCAACTAGAAATTTTAACTACATTGTAAACACAATAAAAAATCTGAAACTTTACTTTCAATCAGAATTTCTATAAAGTTATAAAACTTTAAAGAGAACTTAAAGTCATGTTTCATTATTGGCTGTGATACCATAGCCATCATTTAACTGTAATAACATCTATCTGTTAATGGAGGAAGTTGCCTTACAAGTGACGATTTTGGAAAGTTCATTTTTTCTACATGGCTTGGAACACTATTCAAGGAAATCTTTTATGATAAGAGATATTAATGACAGTTTTGGTGAATGTTTTGTCACATTATTTACAGTCTGTAATTTCATTTGTAGGTTATAGGGTTAATGCTGTCCACACCCAGATGTATATGGTTGAAGGGTGTAGCCGTTGGAATCTCAACAGGACAAGAGAGGCAGTTTCAATCCAAGACACATCATTGACCAGAATTTATGACATAAGATTGATGTCAAACATCAATTCTTTGGGTCAAAAAATTCTGAAAAAAGACCTGTTTCCAGAATATGTTCCCCCAGGCAAGCCAACAGGTAATTCATTTTTGCTGCATCAATATATATTGTAGAGGCTGGAGGCCCACGTTAATATTGCTTATAGGTTATATTGGCTCCATATATCATCATATGTATCAAAGTGACGACACTGTTTTATTATTTGTATTACATTTTTTATTCAAAACCAGAGCACAGAATGCTAAAAGTGAGATTACATACCATTAAGCTCCATCTTATTGCAAAACATTCACCATGATAATACCACATCTATGATAAAACATGTCATATCATAAAGTATGAAGTGATGAAATTATTACTAAAAATGAAGAAAAGAAAAAAAAATCAATACAATATCATGCATAATTATGTCAGCTTTTAAACATGTTTGTGAGAAATATATCTTTGTGTCTTCAAGACTATACATTATATACATGTATGAAATATTTCATCAAACATTTAGATATAATTAATAAAAAAAATCTTTTAAACTTTATGAACTGCTGAAAGTGGTGTGAGTGTAAATGCTATCCTTCTCTTTGCAATAAGTCTTTGTAGTCCAATGACTACTTTAGTCTCATGAGCATCATGTTCAGTTATTAAAGCATAAATTGCAATGCTTTCATTTACTTCTTTATACTTCAGATGAGAGAGTGGCAGTTGAATATCTGCTGGCACAGTCAGGTAGAGGTGACATGCGACCATCTTTCGATGCAGAGACTGGAAGCGTCCTTCCTGAAATTGAACCCGAGGCGGAAGAATCAGGTATTGAAGAGCTCGAGGTCGATGATGCCACCTTGTGCCTGATGGAGGACATGGAGATAGAATTCACAACACATGATATTGGTATGTTTGTCTTCTTAGTGCAAGAGAAAAGTAGAAATACTTATGTGTTAGGCCAATTTAAAAAAAAAAAAATATTACATTTTTTTTTTAATTTGTCTTCATTTTAAACATATAATACGGTTACAACACATCAAACAATACAACAGTACTGTACAAATGGGAACACTTCCTAATACTTTCATAATCCACATACATCTGGAAATATACATTCAATGTATGATGTCAGTTCATAATTATCAGTTGTATTCCACATTTCGAAATCTGCATTAATACTTTGTATGAGTGCATATATACATATATAGTATTTTCCCTGACTTAAATTCTAAAACTGATATATTGATATGTTTAACAGTTTGGAAATCAGCTGTTGTAAAGAATGCTTTGGAGATGATTTATTTCAATATTGCACTCCTGTATTTTCAACTTAAAACTTCTTCTTAATCCCATTACAATCGTGTCAGGATGTCGGGCCGACTATCACTTAGACATTGAAACTTTTTTTTTAGAACGTTGATGTGGGCAGTGGTATAGCTCATTAGCTGTGTGTATTTCTGGCTAGGGGATTGGGTGCCGTAGATAATGATTTCGAGGCCTGTTAAGGGCATGACTCATAAAGTTGTCTTCCTTCATCAATTGTGTTACTGTGTTATATATATATATATATATATTCTTAGTTGTCAAGTAGTATTAAAGACAGCAAGTAAATTATCGAATTTTCGAGGCAATCTGCCCCTTTATCAAGACATAGGTAACTTACAAACTATCACATATAGACATATACAAGTATAGTGGGTATAAACAAAAATGAATAGCATTATGTTGTGAAAACGATCACTATCCGCCGATATTTATATATCTATATATATATTATATGCATAACTATATATATCAATATTTATTTGCCAAACTTCTCAGTGTTTTCAATAGTAATATGAAAGTTATAACCTTTGATTTATTAATATTACAGGTGTGCCAGAAGTTCCATCAGTCGAAAGTATGATCCAGTGTGACAGGTGTGGCCTGAGACTGAATCACGCCGATGTGGTGATACACAAAGTCTATTGTACAGACGACTCCAGAACCATTCCCAAAGGAAAGTCACCCATCGTTGAAGCCACATCAGTGCCAGTACAAATGATCCAGTGTGACAGGTGTGGCCTGAGACTGAGTCACGCTGATGTGGTGATGCACAAAGTTTATTGTAAAGATGACTCGAGAACCATTCCCAAAGGAAAGTCACCCATCATTGAATCCACATCAGTGCCAGTACACATGAGCCAGTGTGACAGGTGTGGCATCATGCTTAACACTGGCGATATGGTCACACATGTGATCACCTGCCAAGAGGACTCCGGCAACAGTCCTGAACAGAAGTCACCTATCAGTGATTTGCCAGATTCCAGTGACATTCCAACTTTAGAAGACGTGGAAGAAGACTCTTCTCTGGTACATTTGTATTCATATCTTAAGATTTTCCTGTTTTATTAAGAACGCGTACAGTTGTACAATTTTGGTGTGATGACATCTGTTATTTGAATATAACAGAATCACACCTATCAAAATAGACTGATACAGTAGCATCAACTATCTTGTCTCCTTTTGAACAGCAGCAAGATTGACTCAATTTATAATGAGATTCATATATTCTAACAATTGAACTGATATGCAGTGCACTTTGACTGCCGTTGCAATAGGTCACAGTGGACATGACCTCAAATGTCAAATAGGTGGAAACTATATAACAATTACTTGTCTAGGCCTGAAGGTCAAATGTCAATTGAGTGCAAAAAATCAATGGCTAAATCAATGCTTAGGTTCTTTTAAAGACAATTGAATAAAAGGGGAAATCCTGCAGCAATTTTTAAAACGCAATCATACTAAATATGTCATAATGTAGTTTGCCGGTCTAATTCAGATTATGCAGTGAAAGGTAGTTGACCAGTGGATCCTTGTGTCAAGCTTGTTTATTGGTTCTGACTATGTGACAAAGATGTGACTAGTAAGATTATTGCCAATAATAGCTGAGACTATGGAACCTTGGAAAATTCCATCCTTTTCCATAAAGTATTTTTTGTGGGTTTTAAATGTCTAAAACTGCCCTAATTTTATTTACAAAATTTGTGATATTTAGCCGTAATTAAAAAGCCTTATACTTTTTCAATTGTATCCCTATATTTTTTCCTTATTTCTGATCAGAAATTGCTGGAGAATCTAAACAAATAATGAATTAGGTTATACATAACTATTTACTCAAAGTATTCATTCAAAATTACCTTTTTATTTTCCAGGGTACTCGTCATGATACCAAAGGCTTTCCAGGGTGGGAGAAAGTAGATTCTCTTGCAGCATACTTAGTAGATAGACTAGACACTTCTAAAACAGCCTTGTCGGTAGCGGAAACCAACCACATTGTCTGTCTCTATGATAATCTTTGTGAGCATGACAAAAGTCCCACAAAATATACCACAAAGTCAAAGAAGGAAGTATTGCCGGGACCTTGGCGAGCCTCCCGTAAACGGAGTGGTTCAACTCCTGGTGTGCAGGCATCTGAGAGGTATATTTCTTTGAAACTTGAAAGGCTTTACTACCAAGACATGTACTTTTCTTTCACAAATTTAAATATGACCCCAATAAAAATTATAAACAGTTACTGTTTTAACTACACTGCCATTATTGCTAATAGCATCATCACCATACTGTCATCACCACACTTTCATCACCACATTGTCATCACCACACTGTCATCACCATACTGTCATCACCACACTTTCATCAGCACATTGTCATCACCACACTTTCATCACCACATTGTCATCACCATACTGTCATCACCACACTGTCATCACCATACTTTCATCACCACATTGTCATCACCACACTGTCATCACCACATTGTCATCACCACACTGCCATCACCACACTTTCATCACCATACTGTCATCACCACACTTTCATCACGACATTGTCATCACCATACTTTCATCACCACATTGTCATCACCACACTGTCATCACCACATTGTCATCACCACACTGCCATCACCACACTTTCATCACCATACTGTCATCACCACACTTTCATCACGACATTGTCATCACCATACTGTCATCACCACACTGTCATCACCATACTGTCATCACCACATTGTCATCAGCATACTGTCATCACCACACTGTCATCACCACACTTTCATCACCATACTTTCATCACCACATTGTCATCACCACACTGTCATCACCATACTGTCATCTTAACCACCTGTCTGTCTTCACCACAACTTAATACTTCTCTTTTCAAAGGTATAGCAGGATATTGAAGCTTTCAGTATGATTTTCAACTGAAGATGAAGGAAACTTGTTTTAACTGCTGATAAGATTCTATTGTAATGAAGGAAATTAGTAGTAACTTTGTATGCATGAAGACATTGATGAAAACAATAGACCACATTTTTTTTTTATCTTTCATCAGGTCGTTAATTGAAATGTCATTATTCTCAAAGTTTTTTTTTTTTGATAAAAACTGGTGACCTACCGACAGATATATTCTTGTAAACAGAATTGGTGTTCTCATAAGTAAATCTTCTCTAGTAGTGTTCTTTTCATTCATCAAGATTAATAAATTACAGGCTTTGAAAACATCAATCTTTCTTCTTCTTTTTTTTTTCCAAATTTTTTTTATATAACCAACACCACAATTGGCTAACAGGTCTACATTGATAGAATTATTAAGGATAATTTGCCATTTGACTGTAGTCTGAAAAAGTCTTTGAATCCAAATTGATTTTATAGAGGCTATGTAAGCTTCCAAGTTTATCCTTTTCATGCCACAATGTAACAAGTTTTGAATAACTATTTTGATTTCATCTATTTTGCTGTTCCATAAAAATTCAAAAATAACTGCATGGAGTTTCGAGACAAAGACTTGTTAGGATTAGGTACAGAGATATAAAGGCTGTGAAATTGTGAATGAGAATTGATTTTTAATGATATGGTTTCTTCCAATTGGAGAAAATTGTGCATTTCTTCCCCAAAGCTAAAAAAATACATTCATAACCCTTTTCCTATTTCTCATACCTTTATAATCCCTTTGTTTTTCTAACATCTGATAATGTTTTAATTTCTTTCCAAATCCTTTCATTTGACTGTTAATTGATAAAGTTAGGGATTTTGCCATGTAATGGTATAGAGTTTGCTTCAGGAAGTAATCTTGGCTGCACGAAACTGTTAAAGTAACTTTAACCATACTTTACCATTGAGTTATAAGTATTTTTAAAAATATTTCCTTCAAATTGTATATTATTTCAATAATATTTTTTCGGAATTATTCATAATGATATATTTCATTTAGATTATTCATGACTCATGGTCGGGCAGCACAGACCCCAGATACGAACAGAATTTCGGAATGTGTCTGTATCCGACTTTGGAGGATATATCAGTCTGCACGAAACAGACCAAAGGATGCGGCAGGGAAGACTCTACAGGTGGCCCATGCTATAGTCAAGAAGTATAGCCTCTTACAGCAACTACTTGAAGACAGCAAAGCAGTCCAAGAGAATACAAACCTGGTGTTAGTCACAATCAACAACACCACAGTAAATGCATGGTAAAGTTATCTTTTTTACTTCATCTACAGTGATGCAGTCACTACTTTGGCAACTGTTTTGAGCTACTGCACTTGAGTAATGAATTATATATTTGTTTTGGATCTCAAACATGTATTTCTACATGATTTAAGGAGTTATATTGTAAAATGGTGGCCGTTTCGTTCGT
Source organism: Pecten maximus (assembly GCF_902652985.1). Lineage (NCBI taxonomy): Eukaryota > Metazoa > Mollusca > Bivalvia > Pectinida > Pectinidae > Pecten > Pecten maximus. The sequence continues at coordinate 39,468,518 of NC_047024.1, forward strand.
TAATTTTACACACATGCTAGACTTAATGTCATGAAAATATCAATGTGTTGGTGATAGTTTAAAAATAAATCATAACAGGAAAAGTAGATCCAGTGTAACTGAGTTTTTATCTTAATGACTGTAATCAATGCTAATCATTTCATGTTATTAATGAAAATTCCTATTATATTTGGTATACAAGGAAATCACCTACTATTATTGCCTCTACCATTTTCTATGTGAAAAATGAGTGAGAGCTATCTTATTTTGATTCATTCCACTGTTCACTGTCTCCATCATATAAATAACATTAATGATTTCTTTTATATCACTTAGGATTCACCAGAGACAGAAACGAGCAGACAGAGAAGCTCTGTTACAAGGAACAGACCTACCACGTCTCTCAGTTTCAAAAAAGGGTTTGCCAAAAGCAAAGGACCTTCCAACACATCATAAACAGTCTGGTCATAAGGCCTTGACCTTTATGGAGCCAGAAAATCAAGAAGGACAGTTTGTGAAGCGTCCAAGAAATAAAAAAATAGCTTCTGCCACTGACTCTGGTTCTCAGTCAAGTCTGCCACATCATGATCAGTCAGGCTTCTTACCTAGTACCTTGCCAGGCCCACCTCATTACTTACAAGGGTACCCAACACTAAATCCATGGCAACAATATTATATGCCATCATTTGTATTCCCTCAACCAGGACCACTGTCACATCAACAAGCTCCTCAACAGCCTCTACCACATATTCAAATTGCTCCTCCCATCCTGGCCTCCACACAATTTCTATCCAGCAATCTTGAGACTCCTACTCGCCAACAACAGTGGAGACAAAGGCAGGCAGCAAAAGAGGACCAAGAGAGGTTAGAAAGAGGTGAGCCACCCATCAAACGCCATGCCAAGAAACGACAGTACCGTTACAATTGCAGTACATGTGGGAAACAGAAGTCTGCAGAGACAGGTCACACACAAGTGAAAGGGAAGTGGTACTGTCCGTCTCTTGGCATCACTGTTGAGGAATGGCGGAACCAACTGAAAAAATGACACATTTCAGCACTGTTGTGGGCATACAAGTGCCTTTTAATTTTCACTGGTATACCTAAACTTCAATTGTAATGAAATGTGTAGTGCCTGAAATGGCATACCAATATGGAGGATATCTTGAAATCCTTTTTTCATATGTAAAAATGTAGTGTGTTCTGCAATAATCAATGACATATCCAGTTGACAGATAAAAACCCTTGTAGGCATCTTGTTTCAATTGGACTTTGTCATACTTAAAAAACTTTATTGATAGCATTATTATTACTGTAGCAAACATTTCTTTATGACTAATAATTATGATGTTTCATATGATGGAATGGTATTCTGTGCCAATATTTTGTGCTCTAGTCAAAGTATAGCTTCATTTTATTACATTTTTAAGTTAGCTGAGATGAATTTGTCCATTGTGTGTTGTCTATCCGTAAACAAACCGCTGAAAGTTTGGCTGGAAGTTTCAATGGCCAATGGTCAACCAAAATTGTGAGTTATATGGTTCCCAACTCTCAAGGTTATCAAGAGCACACCAAAACTTGTCAAATTGACAAAAAAATCTAAATTATTCTTCTCAACTCCCATATATTGTAAAAACATTGCATTTTTTTGGAATTAACTCTAACTTAGCTACAATTAACAGTTTGATGGTATATTAATAATGGCCCTTACTGACACACCCAGGGCTGATGGCCATGGGCAGATCAAAAAGGTCAAGCAGACAGAAATATTTCAAAACCAAAAATATCTTTATACAGATAAACAGCATAGTTTTGATGCTGGTTTTTATAATGTGAAACTGCTGGTGTAATAAATTATAGAACTAATGCGTTTTAGCACGGATAACAAAATTATATCAGTTAGAATCATTTCTGGTGCAAAATAAGACTACATTTGAATAATAATAATAATAATAATATATTTTCTGAGGGTGACATATTTAGCATGTGCTAATCTTCCATATGGCCCTCTATAACAAGATACAAAACATAATATACATTAATCAACACATAACAAGATATCTTGAAATATATACAATATGGTTGGAAAAACTTATAGTATATATATATGAACATGCAGGTACTCATGATAGAATAATCATAATACAGTTACATGTATCATTCGGTAGAACATGAATTTCTTTATATATACATTGGTAGGGAATTATTTAAAATCAATAGATCATAAAAAAAAAACATGCTTTCTTAAAAATGAAGTTTCGCTTGAATTGGAAGAACTGAAATTGATGACTTTAAGCTTGAGAGAAAATGATTGCGTATTTTTTGTTTGAAAGTTGTAAGAGATGTTATATTTTTAAGATGTAGTGGTAGGTTATTCCATGACAATACTGCAGAGTAGCTAAATGATTTTCACATTGTTTCTGATTGCAATTTGGGCAAAATAAGTTTATCTGTAGTTGACCTCAAGTTATAAAAGTACGAATTTTGACAAGTTTCAATTAATGAGCGTATATAATCAGGCGTCATGTTATGCAAGGCTTTATAGACTAATATAGTTGTATGATATTTTATTCTTTGTTCAAACGGTAGGACTTTGGCTTCTTTAAAAAGGGATAGACTTTCAGTTAAAATGGGTTTATCTAGCATTATTTTAAGAGCTTTCTTTTGCAGTTTTGTTATTTGATGAATTTGTTATTTTGTAAGACCGTTTCCCATACTATGGCTGCATAATCTAAAATTGGTAATATGTATGAATTATAGTATATTTTTCTGGCATCTTCAGTTAAATATCTTTTCATTTTTCGGAGTAAAGCAATGATATTGATAATTTAGATAATACTTTTCTAACTTGCTCTGTCCAACTTAATGTTTTAATCTATGTAAATACCAAGAACTTTCTGACAGTTTGAAGGAGTAATAGCTATATTGTTTATTTCTATTTGCATGTGTTTTCCTGCTAATTTTCTTTTACTCCCAATAAGCATACTGTTTGTTCTTTGTATATTTATGTTCATATTATTGCATTCACACCATTTTAAAATGTTTCCTAGATCTTCTTGTAGATAGTGTTCAATACTAGATATTGTTTTTCCTTTTATATGTATGGTAGTGTCATCAGCATACATGTCTACATTACATTTTTGTACATACAGCACTGTTGTGGGCATACAAGTGCCTTTTAATTTTCACTGGTATACCTAAACTTCAATTGTGATAGGCAGACTCCGTGTGCCAGATGGTCATAGCCATAGTACCACAGCTGTATAGAGTCATAGCTATAGTGCCACAGCTGTATAGAGTCCTAGCTATAGTGCCACAGCTGTATAGAGTCCTAGCCATAGTACCAAAGCTGTATAGAGTCATAGCCATAGTACCACAGCTGTATAGAGTCATAGCCATAGTGCCACAGAGTCATAGCCATAGTACCACAGCTGTATAGAGTCATAGCCATAGTACCACAGATGTATAGAGTCATAGCCATAGTACCACAGCTGTATACAGTCATAGCCATAGTGCCACAGAGTCATAGCCATAGTACCACAGCTGTATAGAGTCCTAGCCATAGTGCCCCAGCTGTATGGAGTCATAGCTATAGTGCCACAGCTGTATATAGTCCTAGCCATAGTACCACAGCTGTATAGAGTCATAGCTATAGTGTCACAGCTGTATATAGTCATAGCCATAGTGCCCCAGCTGTATAGAGTCATAGCTATAGTGTTGCAGCTGTATGGAGTCATAGCTATAGTGTCACAGCTGTATAGAGTCCTAGCCATAGTGCCACAGCTGTATGGAGTCATAGCCATAGTACCACAGCTGTATAGAGTCATAGCTATAGTGTCACAGCTGTATAGAGTCCTAGCCACAGTGCCACAGTCATAGCCATAGTACCACAGCTGTATAGAGTCATAGCCATAGTGCCACAGCTGTATGGAGTCATAGCTATAGTGCCACAGCTGTATAGAGTCCTAGCCATAGTGCCACAGCTGTATAGAGTCATTGCTATAGTGTCACAGCTGTATAGAGTCCTAGCCATAGTACCACAGCTGTATAGAGTCCTAGCCATAGTGCCCCAGCTGTATGGAGTCATAGCTATAGTGTTGCAGCTGTATAGAGTCATAGCTATAGTGACACAGCTGTATAGAGTCCTAGCCATAGTACCACAGCTGTATAGAGTCATAGCCATAGTACCACAAAGTCCTAGCCATAGTACCACAGCTGTATAGAGTCATAGCTATAGTGCCACAGCTGTATAGAGTCATAGCCATAGTGCCACAGCTGTATAGAGTCATAGCCATAGTACCACAAAGTCCTAGCCATAGTACCACAGCTGTATAGAGTCATAGCTATAGTGCCACAGCTGTATAGAGTCATAGCCATAGTGCCACAGAGTCATAGCCATAGTATCACAGCTGTATAGAGTCATAGCCATAGTACCACAGCTGTATGGAGTCATAGCTATAGTGTCACAGCTGTATAGAGTCATAGCCATAGTACCACAGCTGTATAGAGTCATAGCTATAGTGTCACAGCTGTATAGAGTCATAGCCATAGTACCACAGCTGTATAGAGTCATAGCTATAGTGTCACAGCTGTATATAGTCATAGCTATAGTGTCACAGCTGTATATAGTCCTAGCCATAGTGCCCCAGCTGTATGGAGTCATAGCTATAGTGTTGCAGCTGTATAGAGTCATAGCTATAGTGTCACAGCTGTATAGAGTCATAGCCATAGTACCACAGCTGTATAGAGTCATTGCTATAGTGTCACAGCTGTATAGAGTCATAGCTATAGTGTCACAGCTGTATAGAGTCATAGTCATAGTGCCACAGAGTCATAGCCATAGTACCACAGCTGTATAGAGTCCTAGCCATAGTGCCACAGAGTCATAGCCATAGTACCACAGCTGTATAGAGTCATAGCTACAGTGTCACAGCTGTATAGAGTCATAGCTATAGTGTCACAGCTGTATAGAGTCATAGCTATAGTGTCACAGCTGTGTAGAGTCATAGCTATAGTGTCACAGCTGTATAGAGTCATAGCCATAGTACCACAGCTGTATAGAGTCATAGCTATAGTGCCACAGCTGTATGGAGTCATAGCCATAGTACCACAGAGTCCTAGCCATAGTACCACAGCTGTATAGAGTCATAGCTATACTGCCACAGCTGTATAAAGTCATAGCTATAGTGCCACAGAGTCATAGCCATAGTACCACAGCTGTATAGAGTCATAGCTATACTGCCACAGCTGTATAAAGTCATAGCTATAGTGCCACAGAGTCATAGCCATAGTACCACAGCTGTATAGAGTCATAGCTATAGTGCCACAGCTGTATAGAGTCATAGCCATAGTACCACAGCTGTATAGAGTCATTGCTATAGTGTCACAGCTGTATAGAGTCATAGCTATAGTGTCACAGCTGTATAGAGTCATAGCTATAGTGTCACAGCTGTATAAAGTCATAGCTATAGTGCCACAGCTGTATAGAGTCATAGCTATAGTGCCACAGCTGTATAGAGTCATAGCCATAGTACCACAGCTGTATAGAGTCATAGCTATAGTGCCACAGCTGAATGGAGTCATAGCCATAGTGCCCCAGCTGTATAGAGTCATAGCCATAGTACCATAGCTGTATAGAGTCATAGCCATAGTACCACTGTATAGAGTCATAGCTATAGTGCCACAGCTGTATAGAGTCATAGCTGTATAGTCATAGCTATAGTGCCACAGCTGTATAGAGTCATAGCCATAGTACCATAGCTGTATAGAGTCATAGCTATAGTGTCCACAGCTGTATAGAGTCATAGCCATAGTACCATAGCTGTATAGAGTCATAGCTATAGTGTCACAGCTGTATAGAGTCATAGCCATAGTACCATAGCTGTATAGTCATAGCTATAGTACCACAGCTGTATAGAGTCATAGCTACAGTGTCACAGCTGTATAGAGTCATAGCTGTATAGTCATAGCTATAGTGCCACAGCTGTATAGAGTCATAGCTAGTACAGTGATAGCAGCACAGCATAGTTCAGCTTTAGAGTCATAGCATAGTAAGTCATAGCTGTATAGTCATAGCTATAGTGTCACAGCTGTATAGAGTCATAGCTACAGTGTCACAGCTGTATAGAGTCATAGCTGTATAGTCATAGCTATAGTGCCACAGCTGTATAGAGTCATAGCTACAGTGTCACAGCTGTATAGAGTCATAGCTGTATAGTCATAGCTATAGTGTCACAGCTGTATAGAGTCATAGCCATAGAGTCCTAGCAGAAGTCAGCATATACAGCAATAGTTACCAGTCACAGCTGTATAGAGTCATAGCCATAGTGCCACAGAGTTATAGCCATAGTACCACTGTATAGTCATAGCTTTAGTGCCCCAGCTGTATAGAGTCATAGCTATAGTGTCACAGCTGTATAGAGTCATAGCTATAGTGTCACAGCTGTATAGAGTCATAGCTATAGTGCCACAGCTGTATAGAGTCATAGCTATAGTGTCACAGCTGTGTAGAGTCATAGCCATAGTGCCACAGCTGTATAGAGTCATGGCCATAGTGCCACAGAGTAACAGCCATAGTGTCACAGCTGTATAGAGTCATAGCCATAGTGCCACAGACTCATAGCCATAGTACCACAGCTGTATAGAGTCATAGCCATAGTGCCACAGATGTATAGAGTCATAGCTATAGTGCCACAGCTGTATAGAGTCATAGCCATAGTACCACAGCTGTATAGAGTCATAGTTGTAGAGAATTGTATTGCCCAAACTGTTATGAGTCACAGCTGTAGTGCCTGAAATGGCATACCAATATGGAGAATATCTGGAAATCCTTTTTTCATATGTAAAAATGTAGTGTGTTCTGCAATAATCAATGATGTTTCATATGATGGAATGGTATTCTGTGCCAATATTTTGTGCTCTAGTCAAAGTATAGCATTTTATTACATTTTTAATTTTTAAGTTAGCTGAGATGAATTTGTCCATTGTGTGTTTTATTTCATTTTGGCATAAGACTCTATATATATATATCATGTAAACCTTTGTTCCTTTTCAATATAGTGTTAAAATTTAAGGTATATTATGTAAACTGATATACTTTTCCAAAGAAATGATTTATTGTTTACTATTTAGAAAATGTTCAATTGCTCTCATCATACTATGGAATTTCACAACAATTGGATCTCATATCAAATCTTTATTGGAATTAGGGTTAAAATATGTGTAGAATGTGATATTTTGATGATGGATAATTCAAATTGATCAATTAGTGTCTTTATTTATAGCAAGAATAATTGGTGCAAAATGATCTTTCAGTTAATTATTTGTCTAATAATTAAATACATTTCATTTCTTAAACAAGTCTTCAAAATTTCAGCTAAAGATTTATCAATTTCATGTTCAGCATTATGTATGTAATTTATCAACTGGTGATTATTACAAATTATATAGAAAATAAAGCCATTCTTTTGATTCAAATTCCATCCACAATGCCGAAATATTTCATGTGCTCAACATTATTATACATGTCATGCATTGTCACCTTTATTATGTTTTGAATATAAAACAATATCAATATCAAACTTATATTGCGTCTTTATCTTTATACAAATATTATTCTTCCTTACCCTTTGCCCCCTTTTGCCCCTTTCCCCCCTTCCTTTCCCCCCTTTCCCCCCACAGGCAGTCCTTTATCCCCCTTTTTTGGCCGAGTGGTTAAGGCGATGGACTGCTAATCCATTGGGGTCTCCCCGCGTGGGTTCGAATCCCATCCTCGTCGGTTCCTTTTTTCATCCCAATTACGTTTCCGATTATATTAGATTTATTAATAGTTGAAGCATATGTTCTTTTTCGATAACTTATTATTATGGTGATTTTATAGTCTATCAATTGTTAATAAACTTATAGATTTGATGATCTACAAGGCTTTGTTGCAATACCTTGAACAATTGTTCCCTACCTTGACCCTCATAGTAACTTCATCGATGTGGGTTTTATCAGTCCCCCTTCGGGTTTCCGAGGCGGAGGGGGAGGGGGAGGGTAGAGGTGATATAGTTTGCGTTGTATCCGTCTGTTTTTCCGTCTGTCCGATACCTGTCCAGGCTCTATCTTCTATACTTGTCATTTAACCGAGTCATGGGTTGACCTGGATGAGGTGGTGTATCATGACCTACCTTTTCACATTTGACCTAATCAAAGAAAAAGTTTGTCATGGCTGTATTTCCTACATAATTTTTCACTGGAACTTCATACTTAGATCACAGGGATATGTATACTGTCATATAAAAACAAGAGGCCCAATAGGCCTGTATCGCTCACTGATTCTACAGCAACTCTGAAGTAATCTCTACAGATACTATGCTGTTTACCACTTTATTCAAATATCAGAGCAGGCATGTCAATGTGAATGTAGGTCAAGGTCATTCATTTGAACAAACTTGATAGCCCTTTTCCCCAGCATACTATAAGCTAAATATAAAGTCCCTTGGCTTATTCAGCATGCTACATGCACAATATCATCTCCCTGGGCCTCTTGTTTATTGATAAGTCGTTATAAAGATTTTAGTCTATTTGACCCCTGTGCCCTTGAATGTAGGTCAAGGTCATACATTTGAACAAATTTGATTGCCCTTCACCTCAGCATGCTACAGGAACAATATCAACTCCCTTGGCCTCTTCCTCTTGGTTATTGAGAGGAATTCGTTATAAGATTTTAGTTTATTTGACCCCTGTGACATTGAATGTACCCAAGGTCATTCATTTGAACAAACTCGATAGCACTTTATCCCAACATGCCACAGGCCCAATATCAACTCTATGGGCCTCTTAGTTATTGAATAGAAGTCGTTATAAAGATTTTAGCCTATTTTACCCCCTTGACAAGGACATTCATTTGAATAAACTTGGTATACCTCATTCCAGCATGCTACAGGCCCAATATCAACTCCCTTGGCTCCTTGGTTATTGAGAAGAAGTTGTTGAAAAGATTTAAGTCTGACCCCTGTGACCTCCAATAAAGGTCAAGGTCATTCATTTGAACAAACTTGGTAGCCCATCACCCAAGCATGTTACGGGCCTAGTATCAACTCCATGTGCCTCTTAGTTATTGGTCCTTCACCCCAGTGTGCCCAAGGACCAATATCAGGTCTCTGTGCCTCACGGTTAAAAGCTGACGCTGGCCAGCCTGACGACGGACGCCGCACCACAGCATAAGCTCACTTGCCCTTGGGGCATGTGAGCTAACAAAAACAAAAAAGCAAAACAGAAATACTTATATATAGAGACTAGGGAGTCAACGATCGCCATTGCAGTTCTGACCTATTTTTTTCAAATTTCTTTTATCCATAAAAAAACCTCCACCCTACCTACATGATTCTACTACCGGTCTCTTCAGAAGACTTCAATCTTTCTGTTCATACACTTTTTATATATGTAACAATCGGGACATGCGACAAGATTTGCAGCTCCATCAAAACAATCTAGAACACTTAACCTTCACCTCACTTTAAAAAGTTCAAGGCTGATCGGGATACCAGTAGGTATTCCAGAAGGGACAATACTCACTGTGTAAATCAATTCGAAATCAAATTAATGTGACGTTCTCAAAATAGGAAGCAGGGAAGTGACAACGTAACCCCAGGACCCAGTTGTTCAAAAGGTGATTAGTTTCATCACTTGATTATTATCATTTCTCCTTTACTTCATAATCTGTGTATGTAATATATATTCCTTAAAATAGGCAGGTAGGAAGACTGACGTCAGTGTTGTAGTTTCATAAAATTTTGTCAAGTTAGTTTTACCAGAAATGATTTTATCAGGATTTTGAAATTGTTGTTAAACTCTGATGCCTTATCACCTTTTGAACAACTGGTTTTACATCGCTTCATTATCATACATCTAAGCTTTGTCAGCTGCTGACACAGGTGAGCTACGAGGGCTGTTTGATATGTTGTGAGCCTCATATTGAAGGATTTGAATTTTGCCGGACATGTTGTATTATTTTTCAACATAATCCCCTTCAGTATATATACACTTTTGCCAGCGGTGTTTGAGGGCCTCAATGCCACTTTTATAGAACTCCTTTTCATCAACTGCATGTGCAACGTCATCATCGGACTGAAAATGGGTGCTTGAAATAACTTTTCAGTTTTGAAAATAGATGAAAGCCTGATGGAGCGCGATCAGGTGAATAAGGTGGATTTAAAGCTACAATCGTGAATGACTGCCATGGCAATGACAAACCTTTAGTTAGCTTTCTGTGGCGCTTAAGTTTATTATTTTCCGATAACTGCCTCAGAAGTGAAGCGTAGTATGTGCCATTGGTTGTTTGTCCCTTTTGGAGATAATGTTTCAGCAGAATACCATCTGCATCCCAAAAAAACCCGAGGTAATAACCTTCCCAGCTGATGGAACAGTCTTTGCCTTCTTTGGCGGGGGAGAGCCAGGATGCTTCCATTTTTGTTGTTGTTGTATGGCGTCTGGGGTAAAATGATGGACCCATGTTTCATCCATAGTGACAAATTTCTGAAGAAAGTTGGCAGGATCTTCCTCAAAAAGGTTAAGATTAGCACGCGATAATGTGCGCCTGGTGTGCTTCTGATCAACTGTCAGAAGTTCTGGTACCTACATTGTATCGGGCCGAAAGCTTTTTTCATTTCAAGATCCTCGGTCAGAATGGAATGTACTCTTTCCTGTGATATGCCAACGCTACTGGCTATATATCTTTCTGTGACTCGTCTGTCAGTCATAACAATACCATGAAGTTTATTTACCATTTCTGGGGTTGCAACATTGATATGTCTTACAGGACGGGGGTCATCCTCAAGGCTCTGTCGGCCGCGCTTAAACTCCGCCACCCGCCTTTTCACTGTAGCATATGAAGGGACATCTTTCCCTAGTGTTGCTACCATATCATTATGGATCAACTTAGGTGTTAAACTTTTTTTAGACAAATATTGGATCACTGCTCTTTCACCAATTCTGTCCATTTTGCAAAAGCCGCATGTCTTGTTTACTTTAGAGTGCTGCCTCGTCGATATAAACTAACCAAATGAGACCAGTCCTTGGGTAAACGGACCTATATAGTCAGAGAATGGTGGGACTTAAAAGAACACTATTGAGTACCTCCTTCATTACGAGGCTCACAACATATCAATCAATCCTTGCATATAGCTTCGTCGTTGTAGATTATAGCATTTACTGTAAGGGGGGACAACTGCGGCGGAAATACACTAAGTCGTAGTAAATAAATGTTTTATTGGTTAAAAAATGACTTTTACATTAGTGTAGATCGGGACAGTTATTCCGGGTATGTGAATCGACTGAAACTCAAGTTGTGATCAGAATTTGTACAGTGATTCATGTTTAAACATGTAAAAAAGGAACTGGCAGTGTGGCCCTTAAAAAGGGTCAAAACTGTAGCTGTGTATTGGTAGAACCGTGTTCATTTCCTGTCGCTCGTCAGGATAGCGTGTTCGCTGTTCATTTACATCTATATAGTAAACTGGGGTGTTTTATCTATTGATAATCCAACACATGTCTCATTTCACTAATTACCTGCTTGTAGAGTAAGCACGAAATATTACATATTAATGATATAGATGTAATTAGAAGATAAAATATCATTCCCTGATTAATTGTACAGGAAAAAAACAAAAGTTCTCTTGAGCATTCGGCATTCTCGTTTACTGCATATTTATTACTTTTGTAGATAATTGGTTTTTAAACAATTTGTGTCACGGGGATGTATGCTATGGCCCGATGAAACCTTTCGTATCTAACAATGACATGTTTTATACAGCAACCTACTTATGTAGGTTGTCGTCGATGGCCTTTCACTAATGAGGTGTATATTTATAGTTAGACGCCATATTAGTAGTACACATGAACTAGATAACAGTACGTACAGGTCAACCAATCAAACCTGCAAATGTATATTCAATCGTAATAACTCGGCTATTTCCGTCAAGGCTCGGAATCAAACAAGAATTGTAGGTTTAATGGAAGCATCTCGGCAAATTCCGTCATGGCTCGGAATCAAACAAGAAATGTAGGTATAATGGTAACATCTCGGCAAATTCCGTCAAGGATCGGAATCAATTAGGAAATCGGGGTGTTATTATGGAACTGTTTAGGAAATATCGGAAGTGATAAATTCAATTAGAATGGTATGGTGGCCGATTTTGGCTACGTCGCATTGGCGCCCTCGCCTTGCGAAGAACGACAGTGCGACATTGCGCCTTGCGAAGAGCGACAATGCGCCAAGTGACAAATAAAAATGAACGCGACAGTGCGACATATTATATTATTATACCTCATGTTTATAACAGTGCCTGTGATTAGCTGACACGCATCACGTGGAAGGGGCACATAACATCATATCTCCCTGAGGCGCGTGAGCCAGGGAGACAAATATCATATCTCCCTGGACCGCGTGCCCCCATGGCGACCCCCACATTCTGTTGCGAGGAGTTGTCTCCCTTCCAGTTATTTACAAATGGCAGACGAACAGAAACGCAAACGTTTTCGAGCAGTCGAAGAAGCAGAAATAGATAAAATTCGGCAAAGCAAGATTGCTCAGAACTCGAAAATATCAACAAATGTACACGCCAACTGTTTCCAAGAGTTTCTAAAAGAACCTGTCAATAACACATTGGCTTGGAATCGTATCAATTGAGCGACCGGGATCACAGGGGTTTGTGATAAAGTGATATTTCATATCTTCAGTTTATTTTTGAGGCATGGCGCATTTTCGCTCTGGCATGGCACATTTTCGCTCTGGCATGGCGCATTGTCGCTCTTCGTTTGGAGGGGCACCAATGCGACAGTGCGGCATGGCCGAAATCAGCCACCATACATTGTGTTAAGAATCATACAGAATTCTAATACTGAAAATAAACATAAAATGAAATACAGTGTAATGCACAAATAAAACAACCTTTGCACATTTAAAAATTAAACTTTGTCCCTTTGACTTTGATTCTCTATGTAATGCCAAAAAGACATATTCCTGACGGTATTCCAATTTATAAATTTCACTGTGTCTGTTCACCGTGCACAATTACTATCTGTGTAAGATATATGGATTCCTTTTTCACAGTTACGTACCCAGAACAAGTCTTGCAGGATAAATTTGATAGATTACCATGCATACTTAACAACCTGTATGCATTTATAAATAAAAGCAAAAATAAGATCATAATAAATCTTTAAAATAAAACAAAACGAAACAAAACACAACACAACAAAGAAAAAAAAAAACAAAAAACTGAAACTAAAACAACTTAGCTTTATGTAACTTTTTCTTGTCGCGAGAACCTCCACGAAAACTACAAATAAAAAATAAAAACTGAATGAATCATTTATCAATACAATATTTCGTCTTGTCACAAATGATGAATCCCGTAGTCCAAAAAGCAGAAATAGAAGACGTTGATCCTCCAGTCCGTCTATAGGCTATCTGTGTCACGTGACGGTGAACGATGCCCTACTAAGGTTGGAAGGTGAAGACGTATAATTCGTTGGTGCTGTAGGACGGTACAAACACTTCTTGGTAGCCGTCTCCGTCGGCGTCGGCGTAGCTGAGCTGGCCGACCGTCCCGTCGCCCGCTTGTAAAAACGTCGTCAGGTTGTATGTCCACGTCGACGCGTCGGCGCTCAGAGGTTCCAGGTAAAATGCTGTACCTTCATCGTCTCCAGACAACAAAATGGACGGCTTTTCTCTGAAATCGTTTATCAAAATGTATGTTGTGTATGTAATCGTGTGTGGAAGGAATGTGTTACAAAACTACCTTATCTGTTGTTGTACAGCCACTTTAAACATAATTGGACGTTATCATATGCATCAATTAACTGGAGGGAAATGTCATTGAAGGTCGTATACAAGGTCAACAATCAACATAGCTCTGTAGAGTTTTATTACAACGACGGAGGATACACTCCGGGGGTGGACGAAAGGGGAAACCCGGGGGCGAATCTATTCGATACTGGCAAATGGAAAAATCCCTGGGGTGAACCAATTTCATATTGGTAAAGAAAAAAATCCAGGGATAACCTTTTTCACACTGGTAAAGGGGAAACCCGGGGGCGAATCTATTCGATACTGGCAAATGGAAAAATCCCTGGGGTGAACCAATTTCATATTGGTAAAGAAAAAAATCCAGGGATAACCTTTTTCACACTGGTAAAGGGGAAACCCGGGGGCGAATCTATTCGATACTGGCAAATGGAAAAATCCCTGGGGTGAACCAATTTCATATTGGTAAAGAAAAAAATCCAGGGATAATCTTTTTCACACTGGTAAAGGGGAAATCCCCAGGGGTGAACCATATTTATATTGGATAAGGTAAAACTCCAAAGGGTAAACATATTTCACACTGGGTGGATATATTTCTATTTAGTGATCTTTAAAATTATTTGAAGAAATAATCTTCGACGCACTAACAATATCCCCACTATTTGGAATTGAGGTTGTCCGCTTTATCTTTAACACGTTATGTTTATAAATCATATTAGGAAAAACTAAGTTTTCAAATTCATGAAGTAGAAAATAAAATTATATATTAGCAAACAATATATAGGTTTTTATATTGCTTAATACCTCAAAATAAATCGAGTTTCAGGAAATACAGAGATTAATCGAATAAATCTTGCTCAAAAAACAAATTTCCAGATTTAACTTTGCACTTCCGGGGTATGATAGTGTTCTACCTCTGATTGATTGAAATAAATATTTGAATAATTTACCCAATGAATAATGAGACTTAGTAACACACTTACTTCTGCTTTGCGTTTTTGTTCGGAAACACCGCAGTTGGAGACCCAGGAGCTCCCTTGCCAGTTCCGGACTTTCGTGGTGCAAACCCTTGTGCTATGGTGTGCCGAGTGAAGTTATCGGTTCTGTCATAGACAATGAGACATTTGTTACATTTCATATCACAATATTTATAATCGAGACGTTAATGAAGCAAACAGGTTATACCGTTATGTCAAAAAATTGTAATTCTAAATCGGGGAGCGAGTTAGCAGCCGGCAGCGGATTCGTTATTCGAATTCCCAATAACGAATAACGAATCCGCTGCTAACTTCAGCCAGCTATAAATTAGGAAAAATTATGACCTTTTTTTTAAAATGGAAACTCCTAAAAAAAGTACAATGATAATGCTAAAATACACTTAATATAAACTGAAAAAATGTAAATTTTATTTAGCTATACCGCGACTTGTATAAATCACTCTTGTCAGCCCGGATAGAAACAGGATAGAGGCCTTACTGTGAGAGGGAACCGGAGTTCCCCGAGAAAACCGGAGTACCCAGAGAAAACACACGTGGTCGGGCAGCCAAAAGAGTTTTTGATGTTTTGGGTTTGTTTTTTTGTTTTTGTTTTTGTTTTTGTTTTTTTTTTTAAATTGTTATTTCATGATTGAAAATAGGCTAAAGAAAGCTGGACAGAGCACAGATTTCATGCTTGACCATTAGAATGGCTTCATCGACAACTTCCGCCAATTAAATCTAGGTTAAATTTAGCTCATGTCACGTCCTCAAAGCAGGAACCGGGGTTGTAAAATCATCAAGACCGTTTAATTTTATATCGTGCAGAAGAACAGAATATTTTCAATTGAAATCACGATATTGACTATTAACCTATGTTATATAATTCATACTGCGACAATGGTTCATGCTGTTGATAAAAAAATATATTGATAACATATTGTACAACAAATCTGACAACATCTGGATAGAACGAGTACACCAAAGAACAAACAAGGTAATCAAAGAATGACACGTTCTCAATGTGAGAACCGTTGAAGGGCAACGGGGCCATCAAACATAGGGACGTAGACGGAACAGTCGTACACACCATATAAACCAACCCTACATATACTATCTCACCGGAAGTCCACGGGGATCTCAAACCCGTACAGGGCCCCTTTCTCGCCGTTTTCTGACACAAGGAGGTCAAGTTTTCCGTCCCCGTTTAGGTCCACGACTTCCACCTCAAAAACGCCCCCTATGGTGTTATCAATCACCCGGGAATGTACCCGGTAGATAGTTCATTTAAGATAGTTCATTTCTTTTCTGGAATGTTTATAAAAATGAAACGATTCCTGATAAATAAAGATTTCCACATACAAATATTCAAATCTCTGTTTAACGGCCATCTCGCAGGAAAGATACAGTTGCTTTTGAGAACATAACTAAAATTTGAGTCATGCATGTTTCTAAACGAGATTCAAACAAACAATGACAGATCGCACAGTATGATACCCGAGAACCCCATGGCCTCGTGTTATTTTCATCAGGTGCCCCAAAAAGAAATGTTTGAGTTACAAGGGTCGTAAAATAAAAGTACTGAAAAATGAAGTAGAAGAAATTCGAAGATGAGATGACATACCTGTGATAGATAAGTCCACGAATGGTGTCACATTGTCTGTCCAGTGGACGGACAGACTGTGGGTAAAATATTGGGCTGTAATGATACATACCTGTGATAGATTAGTCCACGAATGGTTCACATTGTCTGTCCAGTGGACGGACAGACTGTGGGTAAAGTATTGGGCTGTAATGATACATACCTGTGATAGATTAGTCCAAGAATGTGTCACATTGTCTGTCCAGTAGACGGACAGACTCTGGGTAAAGTATTGGGCTGTAATGATGCAGTCCTTTGGCCCACTAGGTGTCATCAACGTGACATTCCTCATAAATATGTCTGGACCATGGGCGATCACGTGGGGTGTCCAAGGCCCGTCCAGCTGTCCTTTGTTCTCGAGCCATAGCAACTCAAACTCCTGTAATTATAAAGAAGACATTTTCGAATTTCCTGTTTTGGTCCTTTAAAATGTTTCTTTGTAAGCCTATTTCATTTTCATAAAACCAATATTATCTCTGTCAAAACCAGCGTAACAATATATGTATAGCACTCGGGTCAAAATATAACAACTTTCTTTATTTTTAGGAAATTTTGGCAATATAGGTAAGGTGACGCATAGAGGAAATAGTCAAGGGCCATTAGTTTAATTTAAGTTTTGCATCAGGGATGTTATATTGAAGGCTTGTCAATATAAAAAAGACGTTATATCGAAGTTTTCGGTATATAAACAAAAGGCGATATATCGAAGTTTTCTGCTCAAACAAAAGGCATTATATCAAAAAAGTCAGTCTATAAACAAGGGACATCATATTTCCTGTTCCTAAATGAGATGCGTTATAACGAAGTTTTATGAGAGGATGTTAAATCGCGATTGTTACAATATATCAACATACAGCGTTTAACTAATATCTTATATAGTAGTTGTTCATTATACCTTAATCCACGGACCCTCTCCCAAACACGTTCAGCAGCCAGCACACTTACTTTGTCACTACCAATGATTGGTTCCCTAGCCCGACACGTGACTGCATCGTCATCGCCATCGGAGTCCATGTCCTTCCATATGACCCTGTGGTAAAACCACTTCCCGTCGCTGTCGTCTGTCAGTTTGAACGGCCCCTTTGGCGTTGTGGTAGATATGTCCATCAGGGCTATGGCGCCATCGTTCTTAAATGGTACCAGAAATCCTTGAGGAATCGCTACCATTCGTCGACCGAACACGTGTTCTAAAGGATAAAAAAACACAACAATGATTCAGATATAGATGCTTTTAGATTGGCATGCGTTTTAATTTAGGTGCAGAAAATAAAATATAATGGTGATTCACGTTGAAGTATTTCCTTCTTTTTACCAATTCAAAATGAATTCAACAATATGGATCAGTGTTAAATTATGTCGTATTATCCTTTCGGAAGACCAGGTCGTATTATCCTTTCGGAACACATTTGACAATAAATGATAAATTATCCCATTATGATCATGAAATCGATTTATGTTTATGTTAATAATGATTTATATACAGTGTAGCAGTGATACAAAAAGTGATAAAAAAGAAAGAAAAAATACTTACCTGGCACTCCAGAAACTTCATTTGGCCACGTCACGTGATCCGTGATGACCGCAGGTTTAATGGACGATACACTCTTCAAATAGTGACTAATTCCGGGAACAATTTGAGCTGTATCCGTGGAGAATGGAATCGGATCAAAAGTGGATATAAGTAGGTCAACATCCCCTGAGGGTTTCGGATAAACAGTGGTAAATCCGGGGTAGGGTATCGGAAATGACCCGAGCTTCCTTAATGTATAACTCTCCACTACAGAAAGTAGGAACGCCACGACAACGACAACACTCCGTTCCACCATAGCGTCAGGTTATAGAGGTCATGGTTACGGTGACTTATCTGTAAACAGGCGTCAGTTCCTTATCTACTGAAACCTCCTGTTACTATATAACTTATCCATTGAACCTTTCAGAGAATAACGTTTTGATATATAATATACAGATCTGAATTGTCAGGTCGGCCATTTACTTTAGTCACCAGTAACGAAAACGAAAGTTGTTAAGTTAATTGACTGTAATAAAGCTGTCGTTCTTCTTGCCTCTTAAGTTTTAAAACCCAGTAAATATTCAATCAACATCACTGCAACAGTTGTTTTTTTACAGCATAGAGGTTTTTGTCAATTTTAACGATATAATAGTATACCCTCGTCACGCGCCATTAATAGAACGGAACCACGCGGTTGTACTTTGTATATGGGTACGACTATTGTCCGGTTTTAAATACAGGATTTTACGTGAACTTGACGATAATATTGTCAAAGACCAGACTAACATTCAAAGCTGGACGATGTATCAGAAAGCCTAACATTGTATCATTTCTAATATTAAACGCCCGAATCTCTAACCACAAACGGAAACACACGAATCTCTACAGTAACCATATAACGGAAACACCCGAATCTCTAACTATATAACGGAAACACCCGAATCTCTAACCACAAACGGAAACACACGAATCTCTAACCACAGCCGAATCTCTACAGTAATTATTTAACGGAAACACCCGAATATCTAGCTACATAACGGAAACACTCGAATCTCAACAGTAATCATTTAGCGGAAATATCCGAATATCGAACAACATGAAGGAAACAAACGCACATAACGATGCTTCATGAGAGAAGGAGATATTTTATTGTTTAAATATAGATGGACAATTTATCTGAAGAGAACGGAAATGATAAAATGATCTATTAGATACATAAAAAAAAAGGGGGGGGGGGGGGGGGGCATAGTTACAGTATATACATGTCACATATCATACTTCAAGTGGATATTTGTTAATTTGATCAACACATACACGTGTATGTACTAATACATACAATGTATAATGGAGTAACACAGAAAGTGATGATGTTTTACAACGATGTTGTTACGTCATCAACCCTTGCGTAATCGTCTCTCAATTCATTTTCCTCTTCCATTCCTGGAGTGTCCTCCTTCGGAAAAGAAACAAAGAAAATACCGTTAAAACATATATATGGAATTATCTATTTTCAGGTGCGAACGGCAGAAGTTAGTATTAATCGCTGTTCAAAACTCATTGCTTGTACTATTCATTGGCAGTGATTGCGTTGAACAAATGTTTCTAAAAAGATGCCACAAAATCCTTGATGTAAGAACTTAAATATCCTTAAGGAGGTCAGTGATAAAGCTGTATATTTGTAGGAGAGAAGAAGAGAAATAAAATAATTGGAATATGACACAATGTGAATTTATCTATCAAACATATGGCCGGGTAGTGTGATATGACAGATAAACGTACATCATCGTCTGTATTCCCAGAACAGCGAGAGAGAAATACATCATACAGCCGTCTCCAAAAGTGAAGTTGAAGATTATCCGCCACTTTGTCTTCTTCAGGATTACCTTTAAAAACCAGATAATTAAATCAAATTATGAGACGAGTGTCTGTTGTGGTTGGCACGAGGTGTAGACCTCTAGCTCCATCAAACAACGAAATGTACTCGCACTCTCTGACCCGAACTATCTGCAGTATATAAGTCTAAGATAAGATATATAACCTAGCAACACAAATGACGAAGGAAGACAACTTTTTGACTCGTGCCCTGACCGGGCCTCGAACTCACGATCTACGGCACCCAATCGCCTAGCCAGCTTATACCGCTGCGCCACACCGGTGTTATTAACAAAGAACGTTTGAACGTTTCAATGGCGCAGAGATGGTCGGCCCGATACCCTGACATGATCATTGTGGAAGTCGTCTATAAGATGATATGAATACCTGGATCGCAATGTATTTACATACATGGATACGAATTGTACATATATATATATATTTCTCTCGGTACAACTACGACAGGTAATTCAAATCTATATCTTCGGATCACCAACACATAGATAAGATACGTGTAGTAATGGTAGTCCTACCACCCTAGAATCATAAACCTCCTCACGTTTAGGAATATAATCTTTAGATACCAAACTACTGAAATAATATTGCATTCACCTTGAACTTTTCCAAATTGTGAAAATCACTTAGATTGTATATTGGAAATAGAAATTTGAAATCGGATAAACAGACTGCTTCTAGAAAGATTGATGAACTAAGAATGAGAAATAAGCCACCTAATGTCTGAAAAGATAGGATCGTGTTTAATAGTGTCCGATATTAAAGTGGAATTACCAGGAGCAACTATCAAATCGGTCTCGACAGGGTCCGGTATTATAGTGAAATTTCCAGGAACAACTATCAAGCCGGTATTGACAGGGTCCGGTATTACAGTGAAATTGACAAGACCAACTATCAAGCCGGTATCGACAGGGTCCGGTATTACAGTGAAATTGTCAAGACCAACTATCGACTCCGGTATCGACAGGGTCCGGTATTACAGGGAAATTGTCAAGACCCACTATCAAATCGGTATCGATAGGGTCCAGTATTACAGGGAAATTGCCAAGACCAACTATCACTCCGGTATCGACAGGGCCCGGTATTACAGGGAAATTGCCAAGACCAACTATCACTCCGGTATCGACAGGGCCCGGTATTATAGTGAAATTGACAAGACCAACTATCACTCCGGTATCGACAGGGTCCGGTATTACAGGGAAATTGTCAAGAACAACTATCAAGCCGGTATCGACAGGGTCCGGTATTACAGTTAAATTGTCAAGACCCACTATCGAATCGGTATCGATAGGGTCCAGTATTACAGGGAAATTGCCAAGACCAACTATCACTCCGGTATCGACAGGGCCCGGTATTATAGTGAAATTGCCAAGACCAACTATCACTCCGGTATCGACAGGGCCCAGTATTATAGTGAAATTGTCAAGAACAACTATCACTCCGGTATCGACAGGGCCCGGTATTATAGTGAAATTGACAAGACCAACTATCAATCCGGTATCGACAGGGTCCGGTATTACAGGGAAATTGTCAAGAACAACTATCAAATCGATATCGACAGGGCCCGGTATTATAGTGAAATTTCCAGGAACAACTTTCAACCAGTATCGACAGGGCCCGGTATTATAGTGAAATTTCCAGGAACAACTTTCAACCGGTATCTACAGGGGAATTGTCAAGACCCATGATCAAATCCGGTCTGACTGTACCGTACATGTATAAGTCAATAAATATTCAACGTTTCATGAATCATTAACTTATAAATGTCGTTCGATGGAGATCATAAGGAACTCCGTCAGGGATCACACACACGGACAGACACGGTTTCAGGACACATTTTCCAAACGATTGGATATGAAACGAAAATTCTCATTAATCATTACCCAGCATGCTTTATTTATGACGTCAACTGCTGTCAACTATATAAAGTTCTAAACCATTGAAGTATCCTAGAGCAATGAAGTATCCTAGACCATTGAAGTATCCTAGAGCAATGCGACCGTATATTCATAAAGCAACACTTTCTGTGACAAGCACTTAATTAATATAAAATGGTTAGAACCCGATGTACTTGCTCCTTGCACCGCCGATATTAAAAACCGAACTTGGGACGATATTTCATGAATATTGGCACTTCTTAAGCACACACATAAATATTTCTATCTATTATTTTGGCTGACATACTTCTTAACGGAAGATCAATTTTAACCTAATTTAAGGAAAAGGATCAACACATTGTACTCGTATTTTGAAATTTAAATTGTTAAACGTAAACTTAAACAATTTACAACAAATCTCAAACAAGTGTCATCAACTTTCATCATATAAAAATTGTCTAAGCTAAAGCAAATTACATTTTTCCAATAAAAAGGTATACATTCAATAAAGAATTCTATATCCTTTATTTAATTCCACGTTTTCCTATGTTAGAAAAGTGTTTGATTGCACAAATATTGATAGAAATCCGATCGAAACCGTCAAGATGACAACCTTGTTAAAAAGACATCTGGGCCCTAGTTGTTCAAAATGTGATTAGCTTAATCACATGATTAGTGAAAATCTCATTACTCCTTTATTTCAAAATCTCAATGTGTGTATTCCCTAAAATAGGATGGTAGGATGAGACTGGCGAGTGTTAAGGATTCCTAAAATTTTGTCAATATTGTTTTACAAGAAATGATTTCATCAGGATTTTGAAATTGTTGTTAAGCTGTGATTAGCCTAATCACCTCTTGAACAACTCGGCCATGTATGCAAAATAACTATTCAAGTGTGAGATTTGATAGTTTTCCTATATTTCTTCTGATATAACATGAGAGGAGACCCCTTAACACTGTAGACATATATAGTAGATGTACATACCGTGAAAGCATTGGCAATTTAAGAATTTCAGCTACAAACAAGAGTTAAATCATACAGAAAACAATGGAGGCATGTAATCGAAAGAAATCATTGATGAAGACAATGGAAACGTCTTATCTTATTTTGAACCCCCCCCCCCCCCCCAAAAAAAACCAAACCCAAACAAACAACAAAAAACAACAACAAAAAACAAAAATCCTGATGCGATATGAAGTGAGACATATTTGAGGAGTGTTGATATGCCCTGTGGTTCCTTTGTCACCACCCTAGTTCGTATTTTGACAATCGTATGTAACCCTGATTTGACCTAGATTTGTATGGCGGGTGTCGTAGTGACCTAGATTTGTATGGCGGGTGTCGTAGTGACCTAGATTTGTATGGCGGATGTCGTAGTGACCTAGATTTGTATGGAGGGTGTCGGTGTGACCTAGATTTGTATGGCGGGTGTCGGCGTGACCTTGATTTGCATGGCGGGTGTCGTCGATGAAACATAAGTCGCTTACTCTTCCGAAACACATGGTCTTATTCTCATTATACTTTTTCAAGGTATTCTTTGTTGTTTTTCTACCTCAAGGTTATGATAACTTTGAATTACCGCACATTACTTTATATAACACGTACATTATGCAGATGTACCAATTCAACAATGCGCAAATCTATTAAAATATTATAAGATTTGAATATCATGATGTATTTTGTAACTCCTTCCGGTTAACAACGTTCGGACTAAACTCTCGTGTAACAACTCTCTAAGTGACTTAATGCGAGAGCAAACTGGAGTTATCAAATAAATTATCGTCATATTGGGAAATCGAAACCCCACTTTGTTAAAGACTGTACAGTTAGACATGTGCACGTTATTTTCTTACTTTGACACCTAAATAGATTTTTTTTTTTTTAGATATTTCGAAATTTCCCATTTTTCTTTTATTCTCAAAAATTCTTTATGTTTTTTCTATGTTACAAAATCATTAATGTAATTAGCGTTTTTTTTTTCTCAATTAAGTGATTATTTCGCAGAAGTAATATTTCCAGGTCAGAAATTGTTTCTCGAGTATCCAATAAGCACCGCCTTACTGATTTTTTTCAATGTTTATATATATACATGCATACATTATTTTCTTGTCATGTTAACTGTGTTCAGAGAAATAAAATCCCCGCAAAGCATTACCAATGATACCGTATGTACTACTAGGCATGTATGTGTAAACCAACTTATTTTGATGAGTACTTACCGGTCAACCAGCTGACCACCAGGCCAATGACCACCACTGTTAGGATACCTATTGCACTGAACCAGAGGTATGACAACCCGTACAGTCTGTCCAGTCCAGTCCTAAAAGGATTGGACAAGTTACACATAGAAATCAGCATATTTAAAAACAAATTTAGAACTAGGTAAAACACTATCACTATTCAAATTGATAAAAAAACACGCGAAGGTTAATATGAATTCAATATAATGCTAAACTGAATTTTGGCTTATTTAACCGTGCCGATCAATCCACATTTACTGAATTTTATACACTTTTACAGTCGACTAGATGATGTCAAGAATTTGTGTTGAAATATAAAATGTGAACACTGCCTTACACGCCACCATTCCAGTAGAGTACCAGAATTTCACAGGTACGAGAACTAATATTTTTACGTACAACTCGTTAGATATAGAGATGCTTCCGTTGAAAGACCTCGCTTCATTTACCGCCGTGACTGACGAAATTGTAGAGACTGTAGATAGTGTAGTGTTCAGAAAAGGTGTCGACGTTCGATTTTCGGCAGAACAACCCATGATGTTTGTTGGAAGTTTAACATTTTGGGGTTGTCTCACATACTTTCCTATTCCAAGCCATATAGGGAAAATGAAACCAATGATTCCACCGGCCAGAGCCCCCTATAACAATGTAAACAATGCATAGTCATCAAACAATGGAAGTGTTATAACAATACATAGTCATTAAACAATGGTAGTGTTATAACAATAGATAGTCATTCAAGCAATGGAAGTGTTATAACAATACATAGTCATTAAACAATGGTAGTGTTATAACAATAGATAGTCATTAAACAATGGTAGTGTTATAACAATACATAGTCATTAAACAATGGTAGTGTTATAACAATACATAGTCATTAAACAATGGTAGTGTCACTCTATAACAATACATAGTCATTAAACAATGGTAGTGTCACCCTATAACAATACATAGTCAATAAACAATGGTGGTGCTATAACAATACATAGTCATTAAACAATGGTAGTGTCACTCTATAACAATACATAGTCATTAAACAATGGTGGTGTTATAACAATACATAGTCATTAAACAATGGTAGTGTTATAACAATAGATAGTCATTAAACAATGGTAGTGTCACCCTATAACAATACATAGTCATTAAACAATGGTGGTGTTATAACAATAGATAGTCATTAAACAATGGTAGTGTCACCCTATAACAATACATAGTCATTAAACAATGGTGGTGTTATAACAATACATAGTCATTAAACAATGGTAGTGTCACTTTATAACAATACATAGTCATGAAACAATGGTGGTTTATAACAATACATAGTCATTAAACAATGGTAGTGTCACTCTATAACAATACATAGTCATTAAACAATGGTGGTGTTATAACAATACATAGTCATTAAACAATGGTAGTGTTATAACAATAGATAGTCATTAAACAATGGTAGTGTTATAACAATACATAGTCATTAAACAATGGTAGTGTTATAACAATACATAGTCATTAAACAATGGTAGTGTTATAACAATACATAGTCATTAAACAATGGTAGTGTTATAACAATAGATAGTCATTAAACAATGGTAGTGTTATAACAATACATAGTCATTAAACAATGGTGGTGTTATAACAATACATAGTCATCAAACAATGGTAGTGTTGTAACAATACATAGTCATTAAACAATGGTAGTGTTATAACAATACATACTCATTAAAAAATGGTAGTGTCACCCTATAACAATACATATTCATTAAATAATGGTAGTGTTATAACAATACATAGAAATTAAACAATGGTAGTGCCACCCTATAACAATACATATTCGTTAAATAATGGTAGTGTCACTCTATAACAATACATAGTCATTAAACAATGGTAGTGTCACTCTATAACAATACATAGTCATTAAACAATGGTAGTGTCAACCTATAACAATACATAGTCATTAAACAATGGTAGTGTTATAACAATACATAGTCATTAAACAATGGTAGTGTTATAACAATACATAGTCATTAAACAATGGAAGTGTTATAACAATACAAAGTCATTAAACAATGGTAGTGTTATAACAATACATAGTCATTAAACAATGGTAGTGTTATAACAATACATAGTCATTAAACAATGGTAGTGTTATAACAATACATAGTCATTAAACAATGGTGGTGTTATAACAATACATAGTCATTAAGCAATGGCAGTGTTATAACAATACATAGTCATTAAACAATGGTAGTGTCACCCTATAACAATACATAGTCATTAAACAATGGTAGTGTCACCCTATAACAATACATAGTCATTAAACAATGGTAGTGTTATAACAATACATAGTCATTAAACAATGGCAGTGTCACTCTATAACAATACATAGTTATTAAACAATGGTAGTGTTATAACAATACATAGTCATTAAACAATGGTAGTGCTATAACAATACGTAGTCATTAAACAATTGTAGTGTTATAACAATACATAGTCATTAAACAATGGTAGTGTTATAACAATACACAGTCATTAAACAATGGTAGTGTCACCCTATAACAATACATAGTCATTAAACAATGGCAGTGTCACTCTATAACAATACATAGTCATTAAACAATGGTAGTGTTATAACAATACATAGTCATTAAACAATGGTAGTGTTATAACAATACATAGTCATTAAACAATGGTAGTGTTATAACAATACACAGTCATTAAACAATGGTAGTGTTATAACAATGCATAGTCATTAAACAATGGTAGTGTCACCCTATAACAATACATAGTCATTAAACAATGGTAGTGTTATAACAATACATAGTCATTAAACAATGGTAGTGTTATAACAAAACATAGTCATTAAACAATGGTAGTGTTATAACAATACATAGTCATTAAACAATGGTAGTGTCACCCTATAACAAATACATAGTCATTAAACAATGGTAGTGTCACCCTATAACAATACATAGTCATTAAACAATGGTGGTGTTATAACAATACATAGTCATTAAACAATGGTAGTGTCACTCTATAACAATACATAGTCATTAAACAATGGTGGTGTTATAACAATACATAGTCATTAAACAATGGTAGTGTTATAACAATAGATAGTCATTAAACAATGGTAGTGTCACCCTATAACAATACATAGTCATTAAACAATGGTGGTGTTATAACAATAGATAGTCATTAAACAATGGTAGTGTCACCCTATAACAATACATAGTCATTAAACAATGGTGGTGTTATAACAATACATAGTCATTAAACAATGGTGGTGTTATAACAATACATAGTCATTAAACAATGGTAGTGTTATAACAATACATAGTCATTAAACAATGGTAGTGTTATACAATACATAGTCATTAAACAATGGTAGTGGTTATAACAATACATAGTCATTAACAATGGTAGGTGTTAAAACAATACATAGTCATTAAACAATGGTAGTGTTATAACAATACATAGTCATTAAACAATGGTGGTGTTATAACAATACATAGTCATTAAACAATGGTAGTGTTATAACAATACATAGTCATTAAACAATGGTAGTGTCGCCCTATAACAATACATAGTCATTAAACAATGGTAGTGTTATAACAATACATAGTCATTAAACAATGGTAGTGTTATAAACAATACATAGGCATTAAACAATGGTGTGTTATAACAATACATAGTCATTAAACAATGTAGTGTTATAACAATAGCATAGTCATTAAACAATGGTAGTGTTATAACAATACATAGTCATTAAACAATGGTAGGTGTTAACAATACATAGTCATTAAATAATGGTAGTGTTATAACAATACATAGTCATTAAACAATGGTAGTGTCGCCCTATAACAATACATAGTCATTAAACAATGGTAGTGTTATAACAATACATAGTCATTAAACAATGGTAGTGTCACCCTATAACAATACATAGTCATTAAACAATGGTAGTGTCACTCTATAACAATACATAGTCATTAAACAATGGTAGTGTCACCCTATAACAATACATAGTCATTAAACAATGGTAGTGTTATAACAATACATAGTCATTAAACAATGGTAGTGTTATAACAATACATAGTCATTAAACAATGGTAGTGTTATAAACAATACATAGTCATTAAACAATGGTAGTGTTATAACAATACATAGTCATTAAACAATGGTAGTGTTATAACAATACATAGTCATTAAACAATGGTAGTGTTATAACAATACATAGTCATTAAACAATGGTAGTGTTATAACAATACATAGTCATTAAACAATGGTGGTGTTATAACAATACATAGTCATTAAGCAATGGTAGTGTTATAACAATACATAGTCATTAAACAATGGTAGTGTCACCCTATAACAATACATAGTCATTAAACAATGGTAGTGTTATAACAATACATAGTCATTAAACAATGGCAGTGTCACTCTATAACAATACATAGTTATTAAACAATGGTAGTGTTATAACAATACATAGTCATTAAACAATGGTAGTGTTATAACAATACACAGTCATTAAACAATGGTAGTGTCACCCTATAACAATACATAGTCATTAAACAATGGCAGTGTCACTCTATAACAATACATAGTCATTAAACAATGGTAGTGTTATAAC
This sequence comes from Pecten maximus, assembly GCF_902652985.1. Lineage (NCBI taxonomy): Eukaryota > Metazoa > Mollusca > Bivalvia > Pectinida > Pectinidae > Pecten > Pecten maximus. The sequence goes on from NC_047024.1 coordinate 39,497,047, forward strand.
AATACATAGTCATTAAACAATGGTAGTGTTATAACAATACATAGTCATTAAACAATGGTAGTGTTATAACAATACACAGTCATTAAACAATGGTAGTGTTATAACAATGCATAGTCATTAAACAATGGTAGTGTCACCCTATAACAATACATAGTCATTAAACAATGGTAGTGTTATAACAATACATAGTCATTAAACAATGGTAGTGTTATAACAATACATAGTCATTAAACAATGGTAGTGTTATAACAATACATAGTCATTAAACAATGGAAGTGTTATAACAATACAAAGTCATTAAACAATGGTGGTGTTATAACAATACATAGTCATTAAGCAATGGTAGTGTTATAACAATACATAGTCATTAAACAATGGTAGTGTCACCCTATAACAATACATAGTCATTAAACAATGGTAGTGTCACCCTATAACAATACATAGTCATTAAACAATGGTAGTGTTATAACAATACATAGTCATTAAACAATGGCAGTGTCACTCTATAACAATACATAGTTATTAAACAATGGTAGTGGTATAACAATACATAGTCATTAAACAATGGTAGTGTTATAACAATACACAGTCATTAAACAATGGTAGTGTCACCCTATAACAATACATAGTCATTAAACAATGGCAGTGTCACTCTATAACAATACATAGTCATTAAACAATGGTAGTGTTATAACAATACATAGTCATTAAACAATGGTAGTGTCTTATAACAATACATAGTCATTAAACAATGGTAGTGTTATAACATACACAGTCATTAAACAATGGTAGTGTCACCCCTATAACAATACATAGTCATTAAACAATGGTAGTGTTATAACAATACATAGTCATTAAACAATGGCAGTGTCACTCTATAACAATACATAGTTATTAAACAATGGTAGTGGTATAACAATACATAGTCATTAAACAATGGTAATGTTATAACAATACACAGTCATTAAACAATGGTAGTGTCACCCTATAACAATACATAGTCATTAAACAATGGCAGTGTCACTCTATAACAATACATAGTCATTAAACAATGGTAGTGTTATAACAATACATAGTCATTAAACAATGGTAGTGTTATAACAATACATAGTCATTAAACAATGGTAGTGTTATAACAATACACAGTCATTAAACAATGGTAGTGTTATAACAATGCATAGTCATTAAACAATGGTAGTGTCACCCTATAACAATACATAGTCATTAAACAATGGTAGTGTTATAACAATACATAGTCATTAAACAATGGTAGTGTTATAACAATACATAGTCATTAAACAATGGTAGTGTTATAACAATACATAGTCATTAAACAATGGTAGTGCCACTCTATAACAATACATAGTCATTAAACAATGGTAGTGTCACTCTATAACAATACATAGTCATTAAACAATGGTAGTGTCACTCTATAACAATACATAGTCATTAAACAATGGTAGTGTCACCCTATAACAATACATAGTCATTAAACAATGGTAGTGTCACCCTATAACAATACATAGTCATTAAACAATGGTAGTGTTATAACAATACATAGTCATTAAACAATGGTGGTGTTATAACAATACATAGTCATTAAACAATGGTAGTGTCACCCTATAACAATACATAGTCATTAAACAATGGTGGTGTTATAACCATACATAGTCATTAAACAATGGTAGTGTCACCCTATAACAATACATAGTCATTAAACAATGGTAGTGTTATAACAATACATAGTCATTAAACAATGGTAGTGTTATAACAATACATAGTCATTAAACAATGGTAGTGTTATAACAATACATAGTCATTAAACAATGGTGGTGTTATAACAATACATAGTCATTAAGCAATGGTAGTGTTATAACAATACATAGTCATTAAACAATGGTAGTGTCACCCTATGACAATAGATAGTCATTAAACAATGGTGGTGTTATAACAATACATAGTCATTAAACAATGGTAGTGTCACTCTATAACAATACATAGTCATTAAACAATGGCAGTGTTATAACAATACATAGTCATTAAACAATGGTAGTGTTATAACAATACATAGTCATTAAACAATGGTAGTGTTATAACAATACATAGTCATTAAACAATGGTAGTGTTATAACAATACATAGTCATTAAACAATGGTAGTGTCACCCTATAACAATACATAGTCATTAAACAATGGTGGTGTTATAACCATACATAGTCATTAAACAATGGTAGTGTCACCCTATAGCAATACATAGTCATTAAACAATGGTAGTGTTATAACAATACATAGTCATTAAACAATGGTAGTGTTATAACAATACATAGTCATTAAACAATGGCGGTGTTATAACAATACATAGTCATTAAATAATGGTAGTGTTATAACAATACATAGTCATTAAACAATGGTAGTGTCGCCCTATAACAATACATAGTCATTAAACAATGGTAGTGTCACTGTCTGATAATTTAAACAATACATTGTTATTCAACAACGGTAGTTTAGTTCTATAACGTGTTTATTCTAAAGACTAAATACCTTCCAAGAAAAAAATGTTTATTTTTTTCATTATAAAAACACCCCAGCAAATAACGATAATACAAATAGGCTGGCCACATAGATATGAAAAGAGAGGCTATTGTATTTTCATTTAATTCATCTATCTATCTTTTTTTTTATATCTTTTACATAATACACTATTATCTTTTACTGCAATATGTATATTCAAAAGTTTACAAATTTTACAAACAAGAAGGAAATAGCATATCTTGATTTGTTCTTCGTACTTATTTACTTACAATCCAGTTTGCACGTGTGAAACACGCTCCAAGTATGAATACGCCCACCAGGGGAGCTCCTATAGCCCCGTTGAAGGTTAAGGATGCCTACAAAGCAAACATGTTCCAAACACAGTCTGAACATAGTCCATTATTGAAAGTCTGGTCCTCCGCGATTTTTATCAATAATTCACTAAAACAATCGTTATGGTGTTCACGGCGCCATAAATGAAGCTCTAAAGGCTCCAATAAGAGGAACATTTTGTTTTCCTTAATGCCTATACTCTTGACTCGAAGCTTCACTTATGTGACAACTTCCTCCACCTGGCCTTTGACATGATATGTATGTAACTAGGGAACTATTTTTAACGCCTGCTTGTCACATTTAATTCTTATGAATAGTGACACTGTTCAGAATATACTCATGTACTTAACGTTCTTTAGAAATCCAATTTTAAAATTTATTGAAATTATGGCTCTTTTGTACTGATCAATCCGGATTTAAATATTTCTTTTGACATATTTCGAGCTCTTAGTCGCCTCCTACGATTATCTAAGTCCCATAGCATCACTGATGAGGAGTTATTGCAGGACAAAACCTCTGTAGGTCACAGTTTAATTGATTTTGACTCGAATACTCTGAACTCTTAATTTAAAATGTGCTATAGCCTTGTGACTTTGTTCAAAACAACGATTTTTCAATATTTGACCTTTTTTCTTTTCAAATTCATTATAACCATTTATAAAGTACGCCAGTTGTGTTTTTTTCTCCCGCGCAATTTGGGATTAAATCGTTTTCCGGCGAAAACAAATCTTTGAATTCTTTTTTTGATGTACTTTGCATGCATTTTTCAGAATCTCGTTTTAGTAGCAATTCAGTTCATATATGACTCATACGAAATATATGTATATATATATATTATTAATCATTATCACTTTTTAAGAAACAGGAAACACTTGAAATCCTAAAATTCAATGAAGGTAATTTTGTAATTTTGATATTGCGTACTAATATTTAGTCTCTAAAATATTAACCAAAATCCCCATAAAAGTCAAAGTAATAGATAACTTAATGTTGTACATTAGTAGTGTAGTGATGAACCATATTGAGACACAATAGGTATGGCAATCGTTTATCTATCTTCGTACCTGAAGAACTGTTCCGCCCATCTGCTCCACGACAAATGCCATCCCTACACCCAAACAACCGAACACCACAGCTGTTTGACATTTAGGAAAGTGAAGGTTAGTAAAGGATTCAGAAAACTCGATGCTCAAGAGTGACGTTATATCACTTTCACTCTCTACACCTGGATTTCATGGCAAACTCGAATGCACACGACTAGCTCTTGAATTTTTGTCAGAACAAAATCTGACCAATCACCAGGCTGATGACTTTCTTGTGAGTAATACAGTGACATGACATTCAAGTTCAAAACAAGACAATTTTACTGTATAGCGAGATAGATGTGAATCGCTTGATGTGTTTTGAAGGATAAAACAATTGCATCTTTAATTCATTAACTAAATGTTGTAAGCTTATGAGTCTTGGATTTTGCCATGACGCTTTCCAGGAGTGTCGAGAGAGGAGGTGAAGGTAATGCCCGGAGTATCGGAAATGAGGTTTTAAAAGATAAAAGAAGTTAGACATGCAGTGATATGAAATTTTATATACAGCAATGAAGATAAGTGGATATTAGTGCATGAAGAAATAAAAAGTGCAAATAAAGGGCTGACAGTTCAGTTATGGGATAGTTTCCGAAATGTTGCAAAAGAATGCGAAAGTACAGTCATGCGAAAAAAAAGGTTATGCTATTAATCATTCGAGAGCAGAATATTAGGAGTGAGTGGTAAACGGTTTACCTACATCTATACAATTAAATAAAATGACGTTATAGAGGCACGGATATTAATATGTTTACCTAGAAAAAATAACTATTATAAACCGACAATATAATAGACAGCATTTCAAAGAGTAAATCCGTTATATTGCTATATTCTAAGAGAAGTATGCGTTTTGAAGACATTTGACGTTTGAACATTATACAGGCGTTACAGTTTTTGTAGCTACAGTTAATGATGAGCGATGCTGAACTACTTTGGCAGACTTTATCCTGAGTTGACTGTATAATAATTTGGGAAAGGTCACAACACACATTACCGAGAGCCTTTGTGATTCTGGCTGCCGTTGTCTCGTCCACCATTCCCAGTCTAAGTTTCAGGAAATCTTCCCATGTCACAGCCGCCAATGAGTTCAACATGGAGGAGACTGAACTGAAAATCGTATACGGTATAACCTCTTTAAAGTGAACCCTATTTATATCGACAGTCTTGATCAGGACTTATGTTCTTTGTTTCATAAGCTCTGTGTGAATTACGATAAAACTGAAGAAACCTGAGAGGGCAGAAAGGCCTTGCGTCAAAGTGTTTTTTTTTTTTTTATATACATTCACCTTCGCAAGGACAGCTTTCTTTTTCGTATATGCTATATATATACACTTGTATATGTATTTCCGGTGTTTTATCAATAATACGTGCCTGACGTAATATATCGAATTCATGAGGAACAATGCCACGTGCTTGACGTAATATATCGAATTCGTGAGGAACAATGCAACGTGCATGACGTAATATATCGAACAATGCCAATTGTTAAAAACTTCATTGTTACCTTGTGTTGTTGTCCCCACCTGTTTATTTATTTTATCGATTGTTTTGGGTTATTAATAATATATTTACAGGAATATCCTAACACGTTACCTGAGGGCACCACTAAATATACAGGCCACAAACAATCCGGGTAGGCCAGGAAGGTCTGTGAATATCTCCATCACAAAGTAAGGCAACAACTGAAACGTGAGAGTTATTCATCTGACAACCTTATACAATGTTAACTCCCAATTGTTTCTCACTGAATTAATCGCTTGGGAGCTGAAGCGTGAGAGTTATTCATCTGACAACCTTATAATGTTAACTCCTAATTGTTTCTCACTGAATTAATCTCTTGGAATTTTTATCTGTGATTTTCAACTGTAAAGAAACTGCTTTCCATTGGCTAATTGATCATGCGATTGTATATTGCTGTTAAGTTTACAAAGGTTTGAAGCATTGATATGACTAGAATGACGAGTTCAATCAAAACAGCGGTATTATTTAACCAAGCTAAAGTGGGGTTTTTTTTGCGGCAAAACAAAACTGGGGCCCGTTATTGGGTGAAGACTAAGAAAAACGAACTGGTTCCAAGGAGAAAATATAAAATCTGTCCTTTCTAAACGCCAAAGGAAAAGAAAGTACAAATTGAATTTAGTTCATATCATTGATATTTTTTGTGTCATAGGATCTTTTTGAAATACTTGACATTGTTTTGTTTCTTTACGGCGTTAATCATGTTGATATTATAAAAAAATATATAAAAAAAATCTCATTTATATTTCATATTATATATTCATATCAAATAAAATGGACGACGTTTATGTGAGAAAATATTGAAGATAATATTACCTGGTTCACATTTTCAATGTCGTTGTTTTTCAATGGGTCACACGTAGCGTAATTTGCGTATAAAACCACGCCCACCAGAGAACATAGAGTTATGATGACGAACATACCGGGAAGGTTACACAGCAAAGCACTGAAATAGTAAAGACGTGTTTTAGCCGAAACCTCTCTACATTTTACTACAGATCTTCGTAAGTTATTTCCCCCCTAAACTATGTTTTTGCCTCAACATTCAGACATATACACAAAGTATATCGAATTGTTCTTTAGGCTGATGACATTTAAGATAGTTTTAGTATTGAATGTTGGATAATATATTGACAAAAGAATGTCATTACAGTTGGAGTAATGACATAGTATCCCGATACAGATTCGTAGCAGTAGTGCCATGGTATCCTGTGAAAGGTCACACTCTAGTTATTCTTTGCTGTAGAAAAGCAGTAGAAAAGGAAAAATTAGTCCAAATTCGAAAACATCACTAAAAAGTAGAAATTTCCTCAGAGTTACATCAAAGACAGTTCGGGACACGCTTTCTGAAATAGAAGTTTCATATAACTTCTTGCGTTCTTTTAGGAAATCGGACTGCATGGCGGTTAGCAACGACAAGTTTCACTTTATTACGAATTGATGGTCATTAAAAATAATGCTTGTTTTAGAAACGTCATGAAATATGATAGGCGCAGACCTTAGAAAAAGTGTGCTGAATTTCAGATAACGTAAACACAAGCCAGACAATTGCAAGATTTGCATAATTATTCAACCAAGAAATATGCACCAAAAAGTCTGATTTGACTAGATATGAAATGCGTTTTTTCCGGAATTTTCCATCTAAATGAGAAAGTAAGGCCAATACTATCTGTCTGTTATCATGTCTTCAGGAAATCCTATATTCAGACTTCAAAGTCATCCTAGCTCATAAATGAATCTCTCTAACGCGGGTACGGGTCTGTAACCCATTATGTACTGTTACGCTTTTTCCTTCAATCTGTTGCTACATATCTACTAGCCAGTCTGTATATAGCATCAATTATGAATAAGGAATTCAGTTGAATTGACATACATTAAACATCTATAAAACTTGGAGTAATCAGGACGTATCTTGCATGTTTGAATACACACCTATCCAAAACTAATAAAGCAGAGTTGGTATGACTGGACACATTGACTGACATTTTGTATAAATTTTCTGAGAATACCATAATTAATTATTAATGCAAGAGAGCGTACTAAGTCATGCTATGTCATGCTGTCTCTGACGACATGCAAATCGCCAAGGTAACTGTATATGGAGTTTTTGTTAGGACTGTCTGGTTTTTGTCAGTATCCAGCTTTAATCTCGTTTGACGATTGCTGTATATAGAATTTGTTAGTCTATTGGGAAATAACTATGACATCTATCATCAGTGATAGGGTTTGTAGTATCATCATAAATATTCATTAAAGAATTAATGATGACCGAAATAGCTCAGTCTGCAGATCATAGGAAAATCAGCCTAAAGGGAAAGGTGAGATAGACATGTCTCGAAACGTTTAGATAACGGGCCCTGTTGTGCTGTTGCAGGTGTGTTAAAATCTTTATCGGCATTCGCTCTGTATAGCCTGTGATATGCCTACCGCATGTTGTTGAGTTAGGTAGCCACCAATTGCTATTAAAAATGAGACTATCAGTCTCTGCCAACGGGGATATGAGCCCAGTAAACAAACAAGCGTTACAATACCTTGGTATTTGTGTTAAAACTACACTAGTAATCTGGAATCAAACATAACAGCTTCTCACATTTCTTGTTGTTAGATTTAGATTAATGACTTTTTAGAATATTTAGCAGGATTCAAAATCACTTTTCCGATATCCTATTATATCATGATGTTTAAACATCAAGTTTCCTTACATAAACTTACATATTTGTAAAAGATGAAAACTAATAAACTGATTATTTCAAGGGACTATTGTTTGCTATTGTTCTGTCTGCCTACAAACTTACTGCTTGTTTTGGTTTCCATAACTATGTCATCACATACACTTACGAGTTTTAGATTTTATCTAATAAAAAGACAAGAGTAAGACCAGGTAGTCCAGAATGGTAAGCGACTTCTTCTTAATCGGTTAAACACGATATACGCTATTTATTTCAAATTGAGATCCAGGGTTTTGAAAACTTCACTTCCAGACAAATAAAAAAATATTAAACACTTCGAAAAACATAATCTTTAAAATATTGTAGTAATTCTTCGTAGTGAGAATTTTGTGCTGTCGTAAAAGCTATAAATCCATATGTTGTGGTATTAATGGACATGTTATTTGCACTTACCACTAAAAGAAGACAGGGTACTCACAATTTTGCATCCTTCAAAGATTTGGCTGACGAGAATCTCTGTACCATCTGTTGATCGACGGTATACGGCGGCAACCATACAAAATATATACCGACGACAAGTGACCAGAAGGAATGACGTACTTCAGGGTCCGGGTCGAAACTGAAAAGAAAACAACATTGTTTTCATTCGCCCCTAAGTCAGTGTTTAATTGTCCAAACAAAGGTTCGGGTGCTAAAACTTCAGCGTCCCTGGGCTAAACAAACCCAATATAGAACTTTCTTGGTTTGAGTGTCTGCTTGGAATTGCTTTTCGGATACTGAGGGTTCATGGCAAGGCCGTTTATGCTATATACATTCAATAGATGTCTTTACAATATCGTTAATAATCCCAATAGGCTCATCAATATCAACGTTCAAACAACGATTACTGCATTCCGATACATTGTCATCTTGAAGTTATCTCGTTATATGAACAGATTATCGTTCCTTGGGGCTTTTTCATATTTAATTTTCCTTCTTATCGTTTTTCTTTTCTTTCGGGGTTTTATATTTTGTTTTGATTTGTTTTTTCGAGTGTAAAAATCGATGTCGGCTATATACCACCATTAAAAGGCAACATCTTTACCTTCAATCTTCCAGACTCACTTGAAAAACTCAATCCGATCATTTTCGTACGCGATTTTCCATACTTCACTTAAGCCTCCAATTTGAATAGATCCCTGAAAACAAAGATGTACGGATCATAATATCTCTTTTAAAGGATAAGTACATTTGTATCACATTGAATATTCTACAGATGGAAGAATTACTAATTTATTTTAATCTGCATCTATCGAGTAATAATAACATATTTTTGCGGAAACATGGATGACAAAATGGAGGACATAAAGGAAAGTGTATTATCGTCAATGTTAAACAGTGTGGATAAAGTAGCACGTTAAACCAAACACCTTTCTCTAATATTAGGAACGTCTTTTAAACACATTAAAACTTACGAGGGATGAACTTACGAGGGATGATTGATATGTTGTGAGCCACGTATTGAAGGAGGTACTCGAGGATGTTACTTTTAAGTCCTACTATTCTCTGACTATATAGGGCTGTGACCCAAGGACTGGTTTCATTTAGTTAATTTATATCGACGAGAAAAAAAACTGAAAACAGTTATTTCAGACACCTAATTTCAGTCCGATGATGACGTCCTACATACATTGGATAACTTTCTGAACAGCCAAGAAAAGGAGTTCTATAAATGTGGCATTGAGGCCCTTTAACACCGCTGACATAAGTGTATAGATACTGAAGGGGATTATGTTGAAAAATAATACAATATTCCCGGCAGAGTTTAAATCCCTTAATATGAGGCTCATAGCATATCAATTAGCCCTCGTAAACAGAAGTAAAGACACTCATTTTAGATGACTATGTGTACAAAAAATTTAAACTATGATGTGTATTTTGATGTACTGAAACTAACAGTACTTGGAGCATATTCAATCCTGACTCCACAGAAAATGGTTAAGTGTATTGAATACCGAGTTTAATCTCTCGTATTTTTTATCATAATGTATCGGCATTTTTCTCACCTGTATTAGGACCGCTATCATACCGGCTACCATGACTATAGTCTGAAACACATCCGTCCATATCACCGCTCTCATTCCTCCCTAGAGAATATCAAAACAGGAGACAAGATAACAGGAGAATGTGGGGGTGGTGGGTGGGGTTGGGAGTTCATTACCGATCTCTACAACCTTTGAATACGTCATGGGAAAATTGAAAGTTCAGTTACCATGATCTTGTGGATAAAAAAGACGAAAAAAAGAAATAAAACAAAAAATGATTTCATTCCTCCGTGATCTTCAAAAGAAATACATCAGTTTAGTGATCGGTCAATTATATTTCCTGAAACCAATCGCACAGCTAGTTGTTTTTCTTCGATTTTCCATGACATATTCTCGAGCTTCAGAGTGTGAAATCGAACATAACGCCTGCAGTATTCATTATAGGTAAAGGTTAAACTGGCTACCCATACGCGTTGGAATTCGGCAAGTCGGCTAGATCGAAGCAAGACTTTTGTTTTATTTTGGCAGTTATGTAAAGGAAATTGACATTGTTTTTATCATCGATAATGATAGTTCCCAAATAACATGGCTCGACAGTTGGACATTTTTGACATCAACTAGCTCTGTTCCTAAGATATAGGTAACAGAATAATTAAAAGTTCGATTAGATACATGTTACTTACCAAAGTCGTATAAAATGTGCATATCCCTCCAACCATTACAATAATGGCCCAGACAGGAAAGTTGGTGACTAAAATATTAATTCATATGATAAAGTGACGTCAACGGGGATTATGTGAGGAATGACGTCATAACTTTGCGTCACCAATGCTCGTAAAATATAAGGCTGATATTTAATCAAATTGATACGAGTAGGGATTTAATGACATCATATTTCTTAAGTTGGTCTGAATATTTTGATAGTAAGTAACTAATATTCTGGAACAATTTTAAGTTACAATATAAAACAAACTATTACGTAACTATAATCAATGTCACATAATTAAACCATTATTCACATTACCTAATTAAAACTCTTTTCAAATATCAGTACTTAACACAGCATTTAATATCTTTCAATTAATACAATAAGCCATATGCATTTATCAAATTATTTTTGATAAATTCTTTCTAATTTACCAATAAGTGATCTTTGATAAACAAGGATAATACCGTCAGATTATTATCATACAACAATTGGTATTTTACCTTATCAACGATAACATAGTAAATTGTATACTTTGTTTTACAACAATTGCAAAAAAAAAGTAATATCAACTTATATTAATCACACCTGAGTGCCTAGGTAGAAGCGCGCGAGGGAGTCTTCATATGGAAGGAAATATGAGAATCCGGGGAAATCACACTTGGTTTGGCAGGTGACCTCGACCCCATAACTTGTCATGTCCAATTGGGGAATCGAACCCCGCCCGTTTAGGTTTAAGGCAAGTGTGTTTCCACTCGACCACCCATATCTACACTGTAAATATAATTCATAGTTACCTGCACTAAGAGCTGTAGAAGGCCCGTAGAGAACTATCCCAATTCCGAGAGTCTGCATAGAAAAGAAAGCCCTATCGGGCATATTGTTTAAGGACACAAGGAAAACTTAATTTAAAGATAAAAAGCTACACTTCGAGATATTGTAGGAATACCTATCAAAGTCAATAAATCAATGTAACAAGCTGTTTATGTAAAGTGTTTGTGACAATGTCATGTTTTGAATATTGCGATCCGAGTGTGAATAAATCATGTTTCACTTAAGGTGGTATCCTACCTAACACGTTAGGGGCGAAGGATTTACTGCGATAACCATCCCTTTATATTTATTAAAAAAAAAAAATCGAAAAAAAAAATTACTCGCTAATGTCTGATTAAATTCAAATTAAGTCCCGCAAAATATAAGGACGACTCTCTGTCAGGAATTAAAACAATAAGAAATAAATACATGCAAACTATTAAACAAAAACAATAATCTGACCGGGATGTGCTCCGGAAAGGTAATATCTAAACGCAGACTTTGCTATTGTCACGTAATTTGCTTAAGCTGCTTGTGAAGTTTGGCCAAACATTCGAAAAATGCATGTTTTATGAGAACAAAAACAACATACCATTACGCTTACAGGTGTCTGTAACATGCAATGGGGACATTTGTTTGGCCGGATATGACGTTATAAAAGGGTACACATTGATTCTGTTTTGACCTTGAAACGCAAGTAGCGGCAATGGAAATTATTACACAAATATGCCATATAGAGATTTTTCAATTACTCGTTTTCAAAATGCTTCTATTATTAAGATTTCTTAACAAAGTGAAGATGTTGTTTATAAGACAGAAGACAAACTGTGCATATTTGTTTTTTTTCTCCAGAAACCTGTTTTTAACCTCAAAATCAGCAGTAGAACTATTTTTCCTAAAAACGGTCCTCTTGCTATGTTTAGAGTTCTTTATAGTGTCTAATAAGATCAGTTCTGAGTTCTGATGACCGAACTGCCGCTTTGTGTGCCATATTTGTTTGTGATATTATTCACAGCCGCCATTTGCATTTCAAAGGCAAATTTAACACTTTTAGAGAGTCATATTTGGTCAAACAAATGCATCAATTGACATTTGTAAGCAAATTAAGGGTAGGGTGATTTTGTGCAACATATGTGATCCAGCCGACCTAATTATGTTCCCAAACATATTTTTCCCCATATTGTGCAAAAGAACGTAAAACAGTTAAGAAAATCACATGACAAAAGCGAGGTCAACGATTGGACATGTTCCGAACTAAGATTTCATTACGATGTTCTGTGAAATTTCGCTATCGTTGCGATGTTAGACTTATTCAGTTTCTAAGCATTCTTCTATATATGGATGACCCTGAATGTCTTAAGTTTGTTGGACATTGCAGACGCTATAAATAAGACATTTAAGTATCATAGGTCTTACAATATGTTGGTTGCAGGACGAGAATTCAGTACCTACTATCGGACATCGAAGAGACACATCAACCCGCTCTCTTCTATTTTAGGACATCGATCCATCTCAAATATGTGATTTTTATCTCTACGTCCTTTCGTTTTTGACTGCTCTTTCTATCTGAAATGTCTGCAATGTTTCTTTCTGTCAGTTCCTCATTGGTGACGTTGAAGGTTTTACGTACGTTCAACTGGTGACAAAAGCTGTTATGACCGATAAACCTTACTGATAGTTTATACGATATTTCTGAGATCAATAGTTTCCTGTTCTCTGTAGTAAGCCAGCAGGTCATATCAAATCACATGTAAATCTAGGCTAAAGAAGGTCCTCGTAAAAATACATAGAACAAAGGAAGAAGGATAATTACGCATGCGTGAGTTAGACGAAAACAACCAGAACACACCTTTCCATTATAAAGACCTTGACATGTTAGGATGTCGCCAGGTTTTCTAAGCAACGCCATACATCAATACTTATCATGGTTTGTAGTTCTGCCTTGGCGTCTGTCTGCCATTACAACAACCATTACATTATCTTCTGTTTAAATCGATATCATCTTGGAGACTAATATCCGTATTCTGTTTTATGTCAGAGTCTAACATTCCATGCAGTCATCTTTGAAAATCAACTTTTGCGATAGTGCAACCCGGCTTAGACCTTCTTCGTCTCGATTTAAAGATTAAACAGGACTTTTTTTTGTTAGATATGGTATAAAGGTAAAGAATGAACAAATCATATGACGTTATAGTTGTGAAAGATAGGACATTGTAATGATGGATTAGGTTATAGTTCTGGGGTAGAATGAGTATTTATACATTTAGAGGGTTATGGTGGTTTGAGCGTGTCAGTGGGTCGGTGGGGTAAGAAGAGTTTCTGGATGAACTGCTACCTGATTATTTACGATTTTATAGAGCATGATGAGTCTGAACTAAGGTGTCTGATGTGTAATGGTGGCCGGTGAAGGGTAGCCTACATGTCAGTAATGGAGCTTGTGTTGCGATAATTAAAATTAAACTGGGTAGTGATGCCGAGGTATTGGTAGAATGTCTAGAGTGTGACCATGAAGTATATAGGTAGCCGAAAGACTGTATTGAAGTTTGATAGAGACTTTGGAGACGGAGCACTTGTCGGGATGGAATGACATGAGCTAGTCCTTTCCCCAGGCTGCAGCATCATCAAGATCAGATTGGAGTTTTAAACAGAATCCGACTTCAAATCTCTATTAACTGGGTGACTTGTTACAGTGAGCCGTGGCTTCTCGAATTTCGATATCACGATATCACGAAATTTGATATCACGAATTCTGAACTTCTTGACTCAAACATTTTATATAACTTTGGTAGCATTAGATTTTAAATCTGGAGTTTTGATATTACCAAGCCCGATATATTTTCTGTTAATCATTACATCCGTTACTTATCGACTATTTCTGTTTTTAATTTGTATTCACATGAATTTTACAAATAAGTTAGGAGATTAATGCAATTGTTGTGAAATATTTGTCAGAAAACGTGATATCACAATGAATCCCCGTGTTATATTTCACTGCTCGTTTAAACACCCGCTTAACTTCGTCAATCCGGTTAAACCAAAGGGATATTCCATCAAAGGACACCTTGGAAATTCAAAGATTTTTAACGTCCTATTAACAGCCAGAGTCATTTAAGGACGTCCCAGGTTTTGGAGGTAGAGGAAAACCGGAGTACCCGGAGAAAAACCACCGTCCCACGGTCAGTACAAGACGTGGGTTTCGAACTCGCGATCTTGAGGTGGAGGGAATTAGTGTTATGACATCTTAACCACTCGGATTAGAAAACGGATATTCGCGAGAATAATATCGATCGGTTTTAAATGAAACATAAAGCATTTAAAGAAACCCTAATGAGAAAATCCTCGTTGGCGGGCAGGTGATTTCGTACTTTTTCAAGCGTGATCGGTGAATCACAGGGGCATGTCTAGTTTTATATATTAAAAAAAAATAGTCAGAAATACCTATGTATATTGACAATATATATAGGTAATTCTGACTTTTTTAAAAATATAAAACTAGACATGCCCCAGTGGGTGAATCGAATACCGGCGGCTTATGTTTAAAACAAGTGTCTTTACTATCTAATCACTCTACGTTCTTTGAGGTTGAACATAGTAAAACTTAAGTCTAGTTTTAGATGAAAATCAATATTCGATTACGGAGAGTTAAAAAAAATATCTTATAATTAGACGCACCTATTGTTTAATCTATAGAATCAATGAGTATATTGCTACATGCGATGGGGCACGCGATGGGGCACGCGACGGGGAAACAATTATATTAATTAAACGATCAATACATTGGTCTATTTGAAATTTATTGGCGATAATACAAGCAAATGACAGTTAATCCCTGGCAGGACAAATAAACTGCTATAGACGAATAATCAATGCGGTACACAGTAAAAAGATATTTTGCTTATTTTAATACGGAATATTATCAATATTGCAAAGTATTACATTATGACAAGGGTGATACACGCGGTCTTAATGACCCATGGGGAAAATATCGATCGAAGTTCATATTTTTTTCAGGCGAACGAAACCAAGTATCGACCGATATGAAAAGGCTGTGTTATTTTTATCGCTATTTTCATTTTAAGAATAGTTGAACGAACAACTGTCGAGGAAATATAAGCTAATAATGTTTTATGAAATATTAGCTTCTTTTTAGTTATATCTTTTAAACAACTTATGCATTTAAGACCATTGATTACCTTCGAAATTTTAGTGTTAGTTCTTGTCCATGTTTCAATTGTCGGCAAGATATTGGACATTGTTGGACAATACCAAGAGAAAGTAATTCGAATTTTTTCAGCAACACTGAGCTAACAATTTTTTTATCAGTGTTTGCGTGGTCGATCAATATGACTATTTGATAAGAATCCTGTCCAAACTAGCAACAAAAACAAAAACAAAAAAGAAAAGAAAACAGAACAACTACATATTGTGTATTGTCAATACTGTATGGTATCATTGATGTTTGGTGTATACTGTATATTGTTAACAAGAGGCTTTCAGGTGTAGTCATATACACTGTGTTGAAAGTTATGGTGGCTGATTTCTGCCATTTCGTTGTTTCGTTCTGGCGCCCCGACAGAACGATAATCTTCGTCTTTTCGCCCCCGATAATTAGCGTTATGGCGCCGCGCCATAACGAAAAGACGCCACAACTCAACGCGAAATAACGAAAACGTGAAGCCGCTAATCAGCGGGGCGAGTTAATTCGCCCCGCTAATCATCGTCTTTTCGCCCCGCCATAACGCTGTTTATCGTTATGGCGCCCCGCTAAACATCGTCTTTTCGCCCCGCCATAACGCTGTTTATCGTTATGGCGCCCCGCTAATCATCGTCTTTTCGCCCCGCCATAACGCTGTTTATCGTTATGGCGCCCCGCTAAACATCGTCTTTTCGCCCCGCCATAACGCTGTTTATCGTTATGGCGCCCCGCTAATCATCGTCTTTTCGCCTTCCGGTATGCATGATATGCCCATGCTTGCTGTGGTGTATTAAACATGTTACGATATGTGAAGGGAAAGGTACGTATCAGAGTTTGTGTTTTTATAGCATACATCATGCATTAAATTGTTTGTTGTTATGGCATACATTTCATTGTGTATGTTTTGTGTAGACTTATTAGTTTATAAATGGTGTAGATAAAATACCAATGGGTGATAGATAGAAGTGAGTCACATCAAATCTCTACAGGAAAACACAGGTACTCAGTAATTAATTTGTCTTCTATTCTTTATTCAAATTAATATATATGCATATCAAAGAGGAACGCATAACCCTATGTTTATCAGAAACGCCCTCATTCAATTTCAAATAAGTAATACCGACAGCACAAGGAAAACATCATTAAAACTTAAAATCGATGAAACAAGGACAGTATATCAACAATTTAAATATAGATTTGTAAGGCGACCCATGAAAAAAATATCATGAAAGAATAGAACCATTTATTTAGGAGCCGTGGTGCCCAAGTAGTTAAGGTGTCTCGACCAACTATCCCTCCAACTCTTGGTCATTAATTCGAGAACCATGTGGGACTGTTATAAGGTACATGTCGCAGGCTGGAGATTTTTGGCGGGTACTCCGACTTTCCTACACTTCAAAATCAGGAAACATAATTAAATAACCCTGGCCGTTAACAGGACGTAAAGTAAAATAAAACCAAACCAAGTGAAACCATTGGGTTGTTTGACCCAAGCTATAGTCTACAAAAATACACTGTATGTGCATGTCGCGTGTCCTGTCCATGAGCAGGGTCATTTAACTTTACAGATTTTTTTTTCGGCATAGCCGTCTTATTTTCTTTTGGCCCCGGATATGACGCGACAGGTGGCGTTCTGGTCAAGATGAAGTATGTGATTGGTCAATGTAGCGGTCAATGCAAAATGCAGATATACAGTTAAAAACGAAACAAAGTTAAAGCAGAGACATATATACCACAGGTACTTGTGGACATGATTATGATATTTCTAATTCAAATGTTTCATTATAGACGAGTAAATTATTGTATTACAATCGAATGTTTAATTTGAAAAAAAATCGTACCTCGGCCTTATAAGATCGAAAATCTAGGTCACCGCCTACCCTCTCGAGGAAATCCCTGTTCTCCCTGAAATATGCATTGCTTTACTGCTACAAGCCTTTGTGTCATCGATTCAGATTTAATATTTACAGAACGTGTTATTTAACATTTAAACCACTGTGTATAATATCGTTATCCAACTAACCCAGATGGAATATAGATATCGCCTTGTAAACTATCGTGTGTTTGTGTTGCCACGATTTCAAAACAGTCACGTAATGATCTAAAAATAATTTCCGCGCTAAATTTAGAGGGGGATTCCCAACTAAATCGAGTGGTCAAGCTGGACATAGGGATTGACTGTGAACATTGGAACAGCACAGAAACATAACTAGAAAGGAACAAAACGCGTACATTCAGTGAAAATTGCAACGTTTTTACCGTGATGTCCCTTTTAAATTGAATGCAAGCTGAATAAGTGGATGCATCTATTCAAATGACACATTTCCAGTCTTATTATCACCAAAATGATTCAAACTGATATAATTTTGTTATACGTGCTGAAACTGCGCATTTATTAATTACAGTGTTGTTTGTTAATTTATTTCACCAGTAGTTTTACATTATAACCACCAGCATTAAAACTATGCCGTTTATCTTTTTAAAAGATATTTCTTATTTTGATTTATTGCTACTAGTGATGAAATACCATTCCTTTAAATCGTTGCTAGTCATAAAGTATCGAATGGATTTGAAGCAATGCTCGGATAGGAGAAAATATTTTCCATAAATGATGACCCGTTATTTAATGCAAAATGAATCAAATGCAAATAAGATGGTGTCATTTGCCTATTTCCCCGTCAAGCAGAGACAGAAGAACACAACCGACAAGCTCTTAGTGATATATCGGACTGGTGCTGTGACCGTGGGCTTTCCACCTTGCCATACAGAAATATAGCGGACAGGGAAAGGCTTATAAAGCTTTATTGAAGATTGAAACAATATTCAGATATAATTATTATTGTAGATACCAAAAGTAGTATTGTATAACATGAACTCTTCTTTGGTGGTTTGGAGCTTATTTTGAAATTAGTACAGAAATGCATGGTTAACATTGAAACTATTATATCAATATTGCTTACAACAAATGTATTTACTCTTATATCCATTGTTCCAAGAACATTTTTACACAACGTACATTTTTGTTATACAGGATTCTATATACCAGAAAATATCGTATGATAAAATACTGGTTCAAAATTATAAATTCTAATAACTGTATTTTGAAAACCGCATATGATGTTTTATTGAATTTACCAAAATCAAATACTGTATTTAACTGGGTTGAATGTGTCAAAGATATGTTGTTCAGTCTTGGTTATGGTGAAGTATGGATAAACCAACATTCAATAAATTCAAATATCTTACCTTTGATTAAGCAAAGGATTAATGACATAACACTTTAAGAATTATCTGTTATTTTAGAAAATTCTCCGAAGTGCCATTTATATCGACACTTGGTAAGTGATGTTGTATTACAAAGTTATTTGACTAAATATATACCAAAGAAAAATCGTATTGTATTGACAACAATGAGGTTATCAGCACATAACTTGTGTATTGAGTCAGGACGTTATTCTAATATAGTCAGGAGTGAACGTATCTGTAAATTTTGTGATCCTAATCGTGATCTTGAGGATGAATTCCATTTTTTCCTTGTATGTCCAGTTTATCAATATCTAAGGCAGGAATTTATAAAAAAAAATATTATTGGAAAAAGCCATGTGTATTTAAGCTTGTCCAACTATTAAGCACAACAAATGTAAAAGAGCTAAATCTTTTAAGTAAATTTGTGTACGACGTAAATAATTTGAGAAAATCTCTGATGTAATGATGTTGTCCATTCTCTAATTAATTGATATAATTATATGTGCAGTGTCCCGTATGTACGCCAACTGAATTTTGTACTATTACATCTGTACAATGCAAATGAGCTGTACAGCTAAATGCAATAAAGAAATTTGAATTTGAATTTGATTACATTTTTATCTAAGCAAGTTAGTTGAGTCATCTGATATTATCTAATAATATGTTTCACCCACTCATTTGACTGTAAGTACATGTACACATATTAGAACATTTCTTTTCAAATTTCATGTCCTTTAAGCCACTGCAAATATCACTCTTGGAAACTTTCGTCAAGGGTACAAAAATGTATCATAAAAGTAAGATATACCCATCATAACGAAAACACTTTGTTTAATCATTACACCTCTGTATTAGTCAATCAAAATCGACGCACAAACGTCGTCGTCATTTTTATACCATGTATATGGCATGACAGCATAGATTTTAAGCCGATTCAAATTCTTGTTTCAGTTATAAATAAATAATAATGTACGTATACACAGATTGACCAATTCCGAAAGGGACTCATTAGAGTCGGGAGGTTGCTTGATGCAGTCATGCTCGAACCGGATGATTTCAAGACTCTTTTCTGTAAACTTGGGAACAAACCACTATCATTTAGAAACCTCAAGCAAAATGTACAAGGTTCAGTTTAGTTTTGAGGGTTCAAACAAACGGAGCCTTGATAACCAGGCAATGTATTCTCTTGAAGCATTTCTGGCTGACTGTGAAGGTATTATATTTAAGAACGTGCTACAGGGTTAAGAAATCCATAAATAATATACTCCATCAATAACTTTACAAACTTATAGAAACCGGACAACTAGACAACACGACATTATGAACACGCTAAATAGCGGGTATAGAGTATTATATTGTCGGGGTAAAATCCTCATATTGTCTAGTTGTCGGGTTGCTTACTTGGCATTATGTAGTATTGAAAAATGCATGTCTTTATAACTATCTGAAAAATTACTGTCGGGATTAATACAATATCATACTGCATTATAAAATATTTTGTCAATATTGAGCTTTCAAAGAAATGTTAACTAGCATTATTTCGTATGCATAGTCACCAGCAGTTGAATGTATGCATTGTGTTTATTATATAGGAGGGGCCACTGGCGTTAGGTTGGAGGACGTACTGGCGTTTTAGACTGGGGCCTCCACTGTACCGCCTTATGATTCCCTAACAAGCTAGAAATAAGCTTCGGAAGTACTCAACAGTTACCCACCGCATACACATGTGGTCTAGTGTTGTGCATTTGGTGGGGATACTCGGATCCAGATGTCTTTTGCAATGACATGGTGAAAGCTATTCAGTGGTGTTGCGGTTTCCATCTTGCGTAGACTTTGAGATCAAAAGATGATGTTTGTGCAGTGACTTTTCTGAAAAATTCATGATATTATTAAGCTTGCAAAACAAATTGTAATTTTGATTTTAAAATGTGATGGTTCGGTTTGGTTGGCTAGTCAACTCGCCATTCATCCGTGACCCGTGGCTCGTCCGTCCTTCCGTAAACAATTCTTGTTATCAATAATTGTCAACCTTGCAACCTACGCACGGATTATGATTTGCATGATTATGTTCTTGTGTTTAAAATGTTTGTGTTTCATCGGCATTATAAGAAAGAGCAAATACATGATTGTCATTTAAAATGATATACCAGTACCTGTTTGATTTTACAGCTTAAAAATCACTTATACTTTATAGTTTTATGATTTACCAAAATGTGAAATATGAGGGAAGACTAGGATTCTCCATTCGTCTGTCAGTCCAATTTATAGTGTTCCTTATGCCTATAGATAATAACACAGATGTAGCATGCGTTATCTTAAATTGCAAATGAATTGTTTTGACAATTTTGCAATACATACGAGACATGTTTGAAAAGTGAATTTGTTTGCAAGCTATTTCAATCCTAAATTGTAATATCCTTTTAAATTCTTTTAAAATTATCATATTTTCCCTTTTTTATCAAATTTCATATTATCATAATTTTATATTAGTCAAATTTTATTGTATGGTCCCTCCCCTTGACCAATCTATTGCTTTAAACTCCAAATGTTCATTGCTTTAAATGTTGCAGTACTTATTTTCATTGCATTAATGATAAGTAATGATTTATGATAGTAACAACCCAACGAGTGAGTATTCATTTCTTAAATGTCACTGGAAAATGGTACGTATTTCATGTGCAATTATCACCAATAAAATTTATATATAAGAACATTTGTTACAAAATACAACAATCACAGAAAAAAAAAGATAATAAAAATGGTTCATCAATTATTAACAAATTCTTTTGAGCTTGTCAATGGTTACGATTATCGGAAAAAAAATACTTTAAATTTGACAATTTACATTAGGTTCAGTCGTTAACACCCTTTTTTGACGATAATATTATTCATGTACTACTGTACTCGATTATATTTTTTTGTAAACTTAACATAGTTGAAGTGAATAATTTAAACTGTACAATTGTACAAAAAGGTTATTTGATAAATATTATAAGGAATCTTCCTTTCGAACTCCCTATTTTCCAACATATGTGCAAACTATAATAGCATAGCTTTCGATCAATCAAAATACATGTAGTATAAATTCAGCTATCATTTCGTAACAGACTGAAACTATTTTTTCTTTGTACACTTTTAAATGTAAACGCCGTACTCCATACCCTAAAGTACGTGACGAGAAATAACAATAACAATTAATTAGGGGCAGACTATGAGTGAAGGCTACTATGAGCAACATGTCCTTTTATTGACTAAACCAATTGTGAAGAAATAAGAACGGCTGTTGAAGCTGAATGTTTGTCGTACCCAACCATGGTTCATGTTTTTCGCATCAATGTAAAACTGCGAAGAACCGAATTTAATTAATCAAATTCTAACAGCTCACTCCATTTTACTTTGAATATGGTACCTCATTACAGAATAAACCCACCTTTCGCACAAACAGTGCGAACGAAATGTTCAATATATAAATGGACATACCACAAACGAATAATGCTTTAACAATCCTACTAGTTGTTAGATATGATGACACCGGGCTTAACTTGATTCATCGCAGTAATAACTCGGACTTTCCTTAAAATTGTCCGAAGAATTTTATCACCAAAATATTTTCAAAATTGATATTTTATGGTTCCTGAGCATTTATGTTTGTGGTAATAATGACTTTTTTTTCAATCATTTG
This sequence comes from Pecten maximus, assembly GCF_902652985.1. Taxonomy (NCBI): domain Eukaryota; kingdom Metazoa; phylum Mollusca; class Bivalvia; order Pectinida; family Pectinidae; genus Pecten; species Pecten maximus. The sequence continues at coordinate 39,519,846 of NC_047024.1, forward strand.
CATGATTATAATTACTTTGCAACATTTTTATTACTTTTTTTTTGCATGTGAAATACGGATGGGATATCAGTGTTTTATGAATATTTCCAAAAATCAAAATCAATAATTATCAATACATCTGTTAATGCGGGAATACATTTCGTAAACAAAATACATCAAGTGTTACTAGATTTTTCCCAGAAAGGTAATGCATGTTGCTTTAATTACCAAAGTTACATTGGATATACAAATGTATACATTATGATATCTTTCTTAAAGAAGTGCAGTTGCATGGAAAAAACAAAAGATGTTGGTATACATAGGAGTTCAGGCTAACTACATGTATAAGAATTTCGAACTGAAATTCACTTTTGCCTTCAAAACCTATTAGTATTTCTCTTCACATATTTTGATTACTGTAAATATTATCCTTTATACGCGGTCTGTACGTAGGGCTGATAGTGAGACAGAAAAAAGCACACTCAAATTTTGCTCTACTATGCCGTTGTATAGGCTATCTGTAGATTGTTTTAGTACCAGTAGTGAACTAGTTCTCCACAGTTCCAGAGCTTCACTATATGTGGATGGCTTTCTAAGCCTCTTCTCACCCATATCCTGTTATAATACAGTGACTACTTCAGAATTAACTAGAACAGAAGTACAGAGTTCTTTCACTCCTTCCATGTCTTCATTACCCACCAGTATCTTGTAATCAACTGTGCCTACAACAATCAAAGCGACAAATAAATATGTACAGTTCATAAAGTTATACATGTTCTTGACTTATTTGATTTGTAAACATTGGTTTCGTCTGTCGCCTCCTATATGTTTGCAATAAGAAACAAGTTGTGTGTTGCAGTTTATTTTTCCATATGGCTTGACTGTATTCAATTCTCCATTCTCAACCATGAAGATTCTTTTGGTCTTTGGTGTCCTTCATGAATCTCACAAAACATTATTTTATCCCATAAATGACCTGCTCTGTCATGTCATTATATTATAATTAACATCATAAAGCAAATATGTACAAGGTATTATTTACGTCACAGAATTCTTTGCGATGCGTTGGGGGTAAATCAAACGTAGCAAGGATTTGTCATTAGAACCATCGCGTAATTTTCATTTTGGCGCTTTGTCTACAGTCACAACGGCGATTTTTTGAAATATGGCTGTGTCAGTTTGAATGCAAATCAATTACAGGAGGTTAATGGATTTTAAGTTTGCCTTTTTTTAATGAACTTAGACTAGGGGAATGGCTGAACATTAACTACGGATTCAGAAAAAGGAAAACTTTACGTGTGTTAATGTAACATTACATTTCCTTGTCACTCGGATTGCATTCACCTTGACTATAAATACAATCTACCAATCATTCAATTGTTAAATAACAACATGGTGACATTAACAACACTTTGTGCATACCGTCAAAACACGTGTGATGTCGCTTGAATGTCGTTGTAAACAGACACGACTATTTCGAAAAAAGAAACGAAATTGGAAGTTTGTACCTATATTTTCATTAATATTTACATATGTGAAGTTGATATGAAAGAAAACTAGACTTTTTTTCAATATGGTTTTAATCAAGAAACTTAATCTACCGCTACGTACAATGTATATTGACCTCGACCTCAAAATGATATCGCACATATTCCATACCTATTAACATACTGTACTTCAGATAGAAATGAAAAATAAGCTTTGATGTGAAAAAAAATACCCGCATATTGCACCGTGAATGGCAAAACCAAATCGCTTCAGTTTGTCAAAGCCATCGACATGTATAAGGATACTCGGTCCTTCGGTGCATCTGTCTGCTACGAACACCGTCCGGGTCCAGTTCGCGCTGAAGAGTCAACACATTGCTCCTGAAGTGAAAAAAGCAAGCCAACTCAACATTAGTCAAGTAGTGTTCAATGTTAATCATGTATTTCATCGAATTAAACATCTCTATTGTACATGAAATATCTGATATATTTATACATGTTATTTCATTTGCAATCTCTTTCTCAGCATGATTTAACTAAGGTATAATGTAGAATTTCAAGGTCAAGATGGCGACGATATATCACTTGGATAATGGCATTTTGATCCATTTGATCCGATTCAGTGCCTTTATGTTTTTCATATATTTCAAGGTCACTGTGTAGTGTTAAAAACGTAAATTTTCACGCCAAAGTTAAGGGATGTTTCAGCTCCTTTAATATTTCACAAACATACATGATATTTAACATCAATTGCGGTATTGTATAATAACTACCAAATGTATATCTGTGTATTGACCTTGGTCTTAATTCAAGTGCACATGCTTCGAATATGCTGAAGCATTTATATAACTTTCCCTATAACCAAAAGGCACAAAAACTTCATATTGGGATCGATACTGGTAAATAAAGTTTTATTCACTTTATTACAATTAATAGACGACGTCAATCGAAATGAAACAGGGATATTGCTTATGAGTATTAACTATACATTTTTAAATGACGAGTACACGTATACCGGGTACACATGTCACATACACGTATACCGGGTACACATATCACCTACACGTATACCGGGTACACATATTACACACACGTATACCGGATACACATGTCACCTACATACACGTATACCGGATACACATGTCACCTACATACACGTATACCGGGTACACATGTCACACACATACACGTATACCGGTACACATGTCACACACATACACGTATACCGGGTACACATGTCACCTACATACACGTATACCGGGTACACATGTCACACATATACACGTATACCGGGTACACATGTCACCTACATACACGTATACCGGGTACACATGTCACACACATACACGTATACCGGTACACATGTCACCTATATACACGTATACCGGGTACACATGTCACACACATACACGTATACCGGGTACACATGTCACCTACATACACGTTTACCGGGTACACATGTCACACACATACACGTATACCGGGTACACATGTCACCTACATACACGTATACCGGGTACACATGTCACACATATACACGTATACCGGGTACACATGTCACACACATACACGTATACCGGATACACATGTCACACACACGTATACCGGATACACATGTCACCTACACACACGTATACCGGGTACACATGTCACATACACGTATACCGGATACACATGTCACCTACATGTATACCGGGTACATATGTCACCTACATATATGTATACCGGTGAAATATAATAAATTATTTTAAAATTTAGTTAAAAATATGTATAAGATTTTATATCCAAAAATATTCCCAGATCTGTATTTCTATATAGCACATTTGCCCTTTGGCACCAACTCTGTTTACCTGTTGACGTAGTTGATCTGATATTAATGGTACATGTTGTAAATGGTTATCTAATATTCTCTCAGGCTATATGACAGACGTCTTCCGTATTATCATGTATCAATCAATCATATATACTCATACCTAGGACTTAGGACTATAAAAGGTTAGATGTTACTATATTATGTAGTCGGTTTCCTGGACACTAAGTCCTGGGCTGGGCTCTCGCCCGGGACAGGCCTGTACCGATACATGTACAGATGTATGATGCACGTATATCTTAATAAAAATACCATCTAAGTAAGAAGATTCATTTCATTATACCGGGTACACATGTCACCTACATGTATACCTGGTGTACATATCACACACATGTATACTAGACGTGTCACTTTTAGGTAAACCGGGTACACGTGTCACCCACATGTACATTGTATACTGGATACATGTGTCATATGCACGTATACCGGATAAACTTAAAATGTGAGTAAGTGCAGGAAACGAAGGTAAATGAACAAAAGCGAACATCATCTCGAGAGCATATCTTTGTTCATGTTCAGAAATGGAAATGCCGTAAATGATCTCAAAGTTTGATTTATTTCGTTCTGTTTTTAAATGCAAATATTGATACTTGTTTTACTTTTCATGCATCTGCGTTTTATATATTCCTATCAGGGCTTCATTATAAATCATACTGGAATAACTTATCCGAAGTGAGTATATTAGCTGAATAAAATGATACTTTTCACCAGGTATGTATTTTACCAAATAAGGAGGATACACTTACCTGTATATGTAGCTTGAGCAACTTCATCCGTTTAACAGCTTATGATTAATATTACATAAACATAAACGTGGGTTTGTAAACTCACCATATATAACATGCAATGCTCTTTCATTCAAAATACATTAAAGATATAACATCCTCATGAAGAGGGAATCAATGATGTGGTAAAAAAACCCCAAATATTTGAAGCGTTGTCCAAATAGTCTGAAAAACAAACATACAAACCTTATAGACACGTGATGTCGGTAGAAAAGAATAAGAATAATCTCGGAGTACGTGTAGCCAGCAAAATGATATTCACTAATTAGATCCTGTTCTGACAATGTTTAAGGAAAATTATCAGAAATTGTATTTAACAACATGTTACACATTTTTACTGAATATAAATTATGATTTCAAAATGTAAAATTGAAAAAACAACTTAACCGTATATTCGAACATATATAAAACAGCACAAGTGAACATAAGCGGTACAATGTGTACCAAACCATTCTAAAACTCACCTAAAGGGTTATTAAAGCTAAATAAAAAGGATACTAGTGGTATTGTCTCCGTTCAAAAGGTTGGTGTTACTGCTTTGCTCCGCCATCTTCTTCGACAGATTGCTCAGCGCATGACTAGCCGGAAGGCGCCATAACGATAATTATCGTCTTGTCGGGGCGAAAAGACGATGTTTAGCGGGGCGAAAAGACGATGTTTAGCGGGGCGCCATAACGATAAACAGCGTTATGGCGGGGCGAAAAGACGATGACTAGCGGGGCGCCATAACGATAAACAGCGTTATGGCGGGGCGAAAAGACGATGATTAGCAGGGCGCCATAACGATAAACAGCGTTATGGCGGGGCGAAAAGACGATGATTAGCGGGGCGCCATAACGATAAACAGCGGGGCGAAAAGACGATAATTATCGTCTTGTCGGGGCGAAAAGACGCTGTTTATCGGGGCGCCATAACGATAAACAGCGTTATGGCGGGGCGAAAAGACGCTGATTAGCGGGGCGAATTAACTCGCCCCGCTGATTAGCGGCTTCACGTTTTCGTTATTTCGCGTTGAGTTGTGGCGTCTTTTCGTTATGGCGCGGCGCCATAACGCTAATTATCGGGGGCGAAAAGACGAAGATTATCGTTCTGTCGGGGCGCCAGAACGAAACAACGAAATGGCAGAAATCAGCCACCATAGTAAGTGGCTAGAAAACGAATCTAAAATGTCGCTGAAATCAGGGGCTATATAAAAGCTCGCTGTAAGTTGAGATTGAGCTTCAAAAACATACCTGATGAGATATGTGGTGTTTATGGGGATAAACGGATTTATTACATTTTTACCAGTGAAATATCAAAAATATTCATTTTATAAAAGTGATATTTTTCACTAGTGAAAAATATCACTTTTGCTGATTCGACCAATCAAATTAATGCTTAGAAAATACCAAAATAATTTACCAATCAGAAAGCCTGACATATATGTCAGCACCTGGACAGGGGGAATTCCTTTGTTTGTATGCAAACTTTCGTTGTAGGCCTAGTTAGCATGCGGGGTAGGTTTTTCGTTGATAAAAATGTAATAAACAGAATATCTAACAGTGTCTCCAGTAATACCAAATATATTTCACTCGTGTGGCTAATATTTTGATATTTTTCACGAGTGCGCAGCACGAGTGAAAAATATCAAAATATTAGCCCCACTCGTGAAATATATTTGGTATTACTGAAGACACTGTTAGATATCCTCTATGTCATTTTCCACAGTTTATAGATGGCTTACTAAATTTCATTCTGGTTACGAATCGGTCAAAGATATCCCTTACTCAGGTGTGTGGTTTCTAAATTGAACATCAATAAATTCAAGTCCATCTTTGAGAAAGATGCGCGTTTAACGGTCAGACAGCAGCTAGCACGAATGAAAAACTTGGGTTGAGCATTTGTTCGCTTTATTCTGAAGAAAAATCTCAAGGTTAGGAAAATAAATGCTCGTTGGTTCCCCCATTTACTCACTGACGAGCAGAAACGTACATGGGTACAAATTGCTAAGAAACTGCTGAAGAAATACCCAAAATATCAGATCAGAAAAAGGCATATGATAGTCTCATAACAGGTGATGAGACATGGGTATGTTTTTATGAGCCTAAGGGGAAAGTTGACAATAGGATATGGGCTTTGAAGCATGCCAAAATGTCCAGTATTGCTAAACGAACACTGACGGCAAAGAAGGTGTTATACGCAATATTCTTTACAAATACAGTAGTAGTTCTTAAAATGGGTTAATTCCGCGATTTCGATATGTAAACTATACACGTGTGGGTAATTTTCGCGAACGATCCACTAATTCAAAATAATACATGTATGTGTGTGTGTGTGTGTGTGAGTGTGAGGGAGTGTGTGTGTGTGTGTGGGTGGGGATTCAAACTAAAGGTGTAAATTTCACCGTTTACAGTCGGTCCACCCAGTTTCTGATTAGTGTACCCAAAGGGGAGTATGACAATTGTTTCAAAAGGTGGATTCAAAAATTGAAGCGGTGTGTTCAAATTGAAGGGGAAAATTTTGAAGGTAACTAGACAAAATTTTGATAAGCGTTTCTGAGAAAACAGGTCATTCGCAAAAGTTTCCGAACACCCTTCTTACATTTGTTGTTATAGATGAAGATTCGCTGTAATGAAGTAGAATAAAACAAAATTTAAATCCTCGTAGTTATAACTATACAGTATACTCTGTTACATGTACATATTGTATATGGTATCATGAATAGAATGTTGTATAATATTAACATGAAGTATCAAGATAATGATGATATATCAAATTTACTTACAGCCCGCAATAGAAACAATGTCGCTCCAAACAGCCGGACTGACTTGGAATGGAATCGCATCTCTAGATACTGTAAAGAAAATCAGACTTTAATTAATAGTTCGTTAAACATGTATCAATAACTTTGGATACAAAACCGAAATTGTTCAGGCCACTTATAAATGCATTTCTGAACATTCAGTAGTTAATTAAGCATTATATGTACATATTTTTTTGTATCCAACCGTCTGTTGACATTGGAATGTGTTAATAGTTTATATATCCTTTGTACACTGCCTGATGAGTGAACTGTTTTACGATTTTGACATCCAAGCTTATGACGTCTATATAAGCAAGAATGAATAAAAACTTTTTCATTATTTTCGGTTTATTTTCATATACGTGTAAATGATGATGCTTTTGATTTATTTTGATGACGTCACAATGAATAATATGCGTTAACGTGCAAAAAATGACAAGACATTCACTTGACAACACGGCAATCGTGCAATAAAAGATAATCTGAGAATCTTCATTACTTAAGACACCTTTTATTTTCTGTTATGCCAGGGTTAAAATGAGACTATATGTTGTCTTAAATATGGTTTTATTTATTTTGTTTAACGTCCTATTTACAGTCAGGGTCATTTAAGGACGTGCTAGGTTTTGGAGGTGGAGGAAAGCCGGAGTACCCGAAGAAAAACCACCGGCCTACGGTCAGTACCTGGCAACTAACTCACGTAGGTTTCGAACTCGCAACCCAGAGGTGGAGGGCTAGTGATAAAGTGTCGGGACACCTTTCTTTAAAATATAAGACGGAGAGAGTTTTCAGAATACCAATATATGTGGAGGTCCAATCGTATATAAACATCAATAAATATAAACTTCATGTACATGCAAATTTATTCTTGATGCTTATTCAAAATAATCGATGGCAGGAGTGTCGGTAGGTATGGATACACTTAAAGAGAACAAGATAAGAACAGGTGTTCAGAAATGACAAACGTCTTCTTCTTCACCTTCGACACCCTCCGTGTGTATCTACGTCAAATCGAGGTAATGTCATGTTCTCAAACTGGGAAACAGGGAAATGACTACAAAATCACTAACATATCAACCACCAACCAGCACGTCCTTCATTTATATTACACAAAAACTAATAGAGTCTAATTGTAAAGCTATGATTTGTATAAATCGGATATATTGATCTAAGAGTTTTCATACTAATGTCGTTCTATGGCATCACTTTGCACCTTGCTTTATGAAGATAAAATCACTGTTGAACTTTTATGCACTTTAAAAATAAAGTAGCAGATTTATAACGGAATCAAGCTGCGATGGTAGAGTATCTGTAAACAAGGCAGACAGAAGGTGTTAAAGTCTATATTCATTGATTCGATATTCGTCTTTGTTACTGGTTAACCGATTCTATCTTAAAATAGCGCCATGTATTGATTGGTCATATTAATACAATACCTGTTCCAATCTATGACCTGAAAGGACACATTCAAATCACAAGGTGGCATCAAGTATTTTTATCGATGAGCAAATTACAATTGCAAAATATAAAAAGCCATTAGAAGTTTATCGAATCTGTGGCGTATTAGAACTATTGAACGGCTATTACATAATTAATCAATCGATTACAAGCCACGCGGTTTTTGTCGTCAATGTTTGTGATTGTGTTGAAATATTAATATGGTTTTCCAAGGCCTTGTTTACTAATCTGAGTGAACAGTTGCCCTTGGTCGATCAGGGTCAGATAACATTTGTCGATTTATTGATGTGGAGCGGAGACAGCTAGGTACAGACCATCTGACGGCGGGGAGGACTAGGTACAGACCATCTGACGGCGGGGAGGACTAGGTACAGACCATCTGACGGCGGGGAGGACTAGGTACAGACCATCTGACGGCGGGGAGGACTAGGTACAGACCATCTGACGGCGGGGAGGACTAGGTACAGACCACCTGACGGCGGGGAGGACTAGGTACAGACCATCTGACGGCGGGGAGGACTAGGTACAGACCATCTGACGGCGGGGAGGACAGGGTACAGACCATCTGACGGCGGGGAGGACTAGGTACAGACCACCTGACGGCGGGGAGGACTAGGTACAGACCACCTGACGGCGGGGAGGACTAGGTACAGACCATCTAACGGCGGGGAGGACTAGGTACAGACCATCTGACGGCGGGGAGGACTAGGTACAGACCATCTGACGGCGGGGAGGACTAGGTACAGACCATCTGACGGCGGGGAGGACTAGGTACAGACCACCTGACGGCGGGGAGGACTAGGTACAGACCATCTGACGGCGGGGAGGACTAGGTACAGACCACCTGACGGCGGGGTGGACTAGGTACAGACCACCTGGCGGCGGGGAGGACTAGGTACAGACCACCTGACGGCGGGGAGGACTAGGTACAGACCATCTGACGGCGGGGAGGACTAGGTACAGACCACCTGACGGCGGGGAGGACTAGGTACAGACCACCTGACGGCGGGGAGGACTAGGTACAGACCACCTGACGGCGGGGAGGACTAGGTACAGACCACCTGACGGCGGGGAGGACTAGGTACAGACCATCTGACGGCGGGGAGGACTAGGTACAGACCATCTGACGGCGGGGAGGACTAGTACAGACCACCTGACGGCGGGGAGGACTAGGTACAGACCATCTGACGGCGGGGAGGACTAGGTACAGACCACCTGACGGAGGGGGGAGGAATACGGCGGGGAGGACTAGGTACAGACCATCTGACGGCGGGGAGGGACTAGGTACAGACCACCTGACGGCGGGGTGGACTAGGTACAGACCATCTGACGGCTGGGGGGGACTAGGTACAGACCATCTGACGGCGGGGAGGACTAGGTACAGACCATCTGACGGAGGGGGAGGACAAGGTACAGACCATCTGACGGCGGGGAGGACTAGGTACAAACCATCTGACGGCGGGGAGGACTAACTACAGACCATCTGACGGCGGGGAGGACTAGGTACAGACCATCTGACGGCGGGGAGGACTAGGTACAGACCATCTGACGGCGGGGAGGACTAGGTACAGACCATCTGACGGCGGGGAGGATAAGGTACAGACCACCTGACGGCGGGGAGGACTAGGTACAAACCATCTGACGGCGGGGAGGTCTAACTACAGACCATCTGACGGCGGGGAGGACTAGGTACAGACCATCTGACGGCGGGGAGGACTAGGTACAGACCATCTGACGGCGGGGAGGACTAGGTACAGACCACCTGACGGCGGGGAGGACTAGGTACAGACCATCTGACGGCGGGGAGGACTAGGTACAGACCACCTGACGGCGGGGAGGACTAGGTACAGACCATCTGACGGCGGGCAGGACTAGGTACAGACCATCTGACCATCTAAAATTTATCTTTCTTGACTTTCTTCCGACTGTGCATGCACTTCCAGTATCATAAGAACGTATTTACATTTTCAGAGTTCTAGAACACGTGAGTATATACACAAAAATTTGACGTTGATACTAATCCTTAATTTTAATTTTTAATTTTACTGATGATGATGATGATGATGATGATGATGATGATGATGATTGTGAAAATGATATATGTGTTTGGAAAATTAAATAAAAAAGAATTATAAAAGAATAAGCGATACAGGTTGACGAACGACTAAATGATGATGATGATGATGATGATGATGATGATGATGATGATGATTGTGAAAATGATATATGTGTTTGGAAAATTAAATAAAAAAGAATTATAAAAGAATAAGCGATACAGGTTGACGAACGACTAAATGATGATGATGATGATGATGATGATGATGATGATGATGATGATTGTGAAAATGATATATGTGTTTGGAAAATTAAATAAAAAAGAACTACAAAAGAATAAGCGATACAGGTTGACGAACGACTATAACCCACACAAGAGTTAATTTGTAATGCACAGTTATTGTGGATTATCTGCACAGTTCATGAAAATACTTGTCATAAGCAACACAAATTGAAAACTGGGTTAAAATCACACATACCACACGTACTAGTAGTTTTACATTTGTACTTAGTAGACAGTACGTCATAGTTTATGTACATTCGAGGGCACATGGACATTTATGTTGCAAATATTGTTAACTTTAACAACATCAGTTCAATATCTATGCTTTAAATAAAAACCTAATCTCCGCAATAGTCTTATAAATAAACAACAACGTGGTTTAGGAAGAAGACGCTTTGCCTTCCGAACCCTTATTTATTCATATAGGCGTTCAATGGTTGTCATGTTAATACGCTGCTCATATTTCCACTTCGTTTTATCGATGTTAATTTAAATTAATAGTTTGGCTTAAATGTCGGTGTGTGTAAATAAACTAATACAGACGGAAAATGTCAAAACCAAGAATATATTGATTTTAATTTATATTTAACACTTGTTCTGGAAAAGTTAATAAAAAAATAAAAAAATAACATAAGTCGACATTAACATCATCTATATCGACCAAATATTACTGTAATTGCAAAAATAGATGACCATTAAAATGTTTTCGGAGAGAATAATAGATCCGATAGTGTACACCTATTTAATATAAAATACAATATTTACATACTAATAACACAATATTTGTAAACCATATCTGTGTTTACCTGCTAATACTACTATCAATATTTACAATGTAGACCGAAAAAAATTATATCGGCCACTTTGAGGTCACCTTTTCTTCTCGCCTTTTGTTCGTAGTCGGGTGTCGTGCGTCCGTCCGTAAACAATTTACAGTTTCGACTTCTTCTTAGAAACCCAAACACCATTTTCAATAGACTTTTGTAGAACACTTCCGTGGTCAAAGGTCAACCCATAGTCCCGACTATCCAGGGTTCAAAATGAATGAAATTTCAAAATCCTCTCCAAAGATGAAAGGGTTTTAAGGTGTTTTTCCAAAATTTTGAAATTAATGACCCCGGTATCTCGCGTTTCCCCCAGGAGAGGAAATAAAATTAAGCTTAGACAGGTATATGACATGATTTTTATTAGCATCCTTTGTTATATTGGAATTGCTGAAAACTTGGTTGTACATGTAGTTATCAGTAAGGAATGACACTTTGACGGTATGACAATATCGGCTCTGACTGACACCAAGGGGCTGATGGGCGGGGTCACAATAGATAAAATTGATAAACAAGGTATATCAGAACTCCGATGACCGTTAAGGTCCCATGGGCCTCTTGCTAACCTATCAATGAAAACATTTCTTCGCGAGTTGGTGCATTCAGTTTAACAACCCAAAATCGTTATCGATACACTCGCCGTCAAAGATATGGACATTCGAACTAAACCAAGATAGACTACTTTATATCACATAAGTCATACTGTGTATGTAGTCAAACGATAAACCCCGAGACACGCTAGGGCAGGTATTGTCGTTATGAATCACGGAGCTTTAGGACACAATTTTATGTTTTGTATTCAAAGCCTTGCTACATATATATAGGACCTGGTATCAATTTTCATTTCATTGTCCATAATATGACACCAAAATACAATTCTGATTCAGTCAAGAAAAAACGCTCCGTGGTATAATACACTAGTGATTAACCAATGAAAAACGCTCCGTGATAGATTAAAATAGTGATAAGCCAATGAAAAACGCTCCATGATATATTACACTAGTGATTAGCCAATGAAAAACGCTCGTTGGTATATATTACGGTAATGACACATGCAGATGTGTCCCATTGGCGAATTCACTGGACAACAGACCGATTATGTGATGAAATAATTATAAATACATGATATATTCTAGTAAAACAAACATATTACTGTTTAATGAAGAGTCTAACTCTATTTAAAACACGCTATTCATTATCGAATGAGTTATCATTTGGAGGGAGCTGCTTTAATGGCAGGATATTTGTGCTGTAATGCAAATAGTTATCATGTTAATACCAAGTTTACATTCATTCCCTGCGAATGTTTTAGATGTATAATGTATTTCAAACACATTATGATGACCCCAAACATGACATTATGATGACCCCAAACATGACATTATTATGACCTCAAACATGACATTATGGTGACCTCAAACATGACATTATTATGACCTCAAACATGACATTATGATGACCCCAAACATAACATTATGGTGACCTCAAACATGACATTATGATGACCCCAAACATAACATTATTATATTTACCATTGTATGGCACTGCCACTATATAACCCTACCAATTCAGTTGCGTGTTCACCAGCCTATGAACTGCCAACAGGAAGTGATCTCTGCTACTGGTAAGCGCGGGAAATTTGAATTTGAAAATTTCAAAACAAAAATCGCATGACAAATAAAAAATCGCAGATGGTAAATATAAGAATTGAACGGCTTTCAGTTGGCATTCATAGTCAATATGAATTCCAACTGGACAGAGGCAAATTCAACATGAAGCGCTAGCGCGCTTCATGGAATTTGCCTCTGTCCAGTTGGCATTCATATTGACTATGAATGCCAACTGAAAGCCGTTCAATGCTTAAATGACCTCAAACATGACATTATGGTGACCCCAAACATAACATTATTATGACCTCAAACATGACATTATGGTGACCTCAAACATGACATTGTGATAGCATCAAACATGACATTATGATGGCGGCGTCAGACATGAAATTATGATGTCGTCAAATATGACATAGTGATGGCATCAAATATGACTTACGATCGCGTCACATATGACATTATGATGGCGTAAAATATGGCATTATGATAGCATTAAATGTGACATTATGATGGCGTCAAACATGCCATTGTAACGGCATAAACCATGACGTTATGATGACATCAAACCTGACGTTATGATGACATCAAACATGACATAACGATGACATCAAACCTGACGTTATGATATAATAAAACATGACATAATGATGACATCAAACATGACATAACGATGACATCAAACCTGACGTTATGATATAATAAAACATGACGTTATGATGACATCAAACATGACATAACGATGACATCAAACCTGACGTTATGATATAATAAAACATGACATAATGATGACATCAAACATGACCTGATGATATAATAAAACATGACATAATGATGATAATAAAACATGACATAATGATGCGATCATTGTAACGCTGACTAATATTTACCTCAAACACACTGACGATTTTCAGATTGAAGAACATTGGACCAAACAGTAGGGCCCCAGTGAGAGGGGCCAGCATGGCCCCAAACACAGACATCCAATACTGAGTCCCGTACTGGTATATCTCAGCGGGGGTCCCTAAAAGCGTTGACGCCGAAAAGAAGCTGGCCAATACAGACAGCGCCACCGGAAGTGACATCATTTGACGGTTAGCCATGAGGAATTCACGGTTTGTCGATTGTTTACCACCAGAAACAGCATGAAAAACACCTATTCCTGCTGATATCACCAGCATGGCCGCAAACACAGCGTAGTCCGCGGGATGAAATGTCTTGTTCGCCATTTCTTAAATCACGATCCTTTTTGTCCAAAATGAAAATACTTAGGATGTTTTTGGTATATCCTAATAAGTCAACATTTTACACGTTAGCCATTTGTCTGTGATTAAACATGGCGGTATTCGAAAGAGTTTCACTTTGGAAATCAAATATAACTTGTATACATGTACTGATAAAAGATAGGTTTCGACTCTTTAACAACTAAAACCGTGATCTGTTAAATCTAAGTCAATGTAACGTTTTGATAACGTGATGTGCTTATACACAATAAGACATTTACCACGATATTTTGTTCATGAAAATAATTTACGGTTGAAAATATAATTAGACACCAGTCCAATGAATTTGCAAAAGCGTCATAATCTTAAATATAAACAATTATTACTTTATATCTAAAATTTCTGTTTAAGACTTGTTAAGCTAACAATGCGTTGATTCATATTACGCAGGTTATCGCTTAACGTATACTGTACGTGGTACAAGATCTGATCACTGTACACCTAGAATGACCAGCTTAATTTTACATTTTAGCTTTAATGGAAAATATTTTACTTTTTACTTTTGAAAATCATCATGTCTCTTAATGTTACAGAGCGCCTAAGAATATCTAAAAACATATTTCTTATGTTTTTGAAAATTTATCAATAATGGATGGTAAAGTTTTATTTAGATTAATTCATTAAAGCTACTTGTGTAATGATGTACTTATTGTTTTCTCACTACCTATATGTATGTGTAGTGTAGATATTAAGATGTAGGACTGCTCCACTTAAGGTGGTATGCTACCTTACACAGTACATATTATTAGTTGATTAGTGTTATTTCAAGTTTAAGGTTTAGCATGTTTCTATGTAAACAATTACTTTATTTTTGTTGAATATCTTACCATGTATTGTGCATTTATATAATTTATATCAAAACCATATAATGTATTTTAATGTTTTAAAGTTTTACTTTTCAAATGATATGACGTCAATTGACAAAAAACTAAAATAGCAGAAGTTCAGATTAAATAAGGACAATAAAAGTATATTCTTTTTTGTAATATTGACAATATTGGCTAAAATTCTGAGCAATTGAATGCAAAGAATTATATTTTCCAATTCAAACTTCTGTTCAGTCATTTAAAGTTCCATCATAGTTTCCCAGTTGCTGACGAAAGTACTCTTAGGTTTGTTAATCATGTCTTTAAAATCTGAAGGAGAAGACGAACATTACTAAAAACATTTCCTCGTTGTCAAAAAAATGTCATGTTTTACCTATGTAACATAATTGTAATCTCAACGCTAATGGCTATTTGAAGCTAACGAGCCAATCAACGTTAATGTTACGAATGTGTTACACATGTTTAAACATAACGGCTTTCTA
Organism: Pecten maximus; assembly: GCF_902652985.1. Lineage (NCBI taxonomy): Eukaryota > Metazoa > Mollusca > Bivalvia > Pectinida > Pectinidae > Pecten > Pecten maximus. The sequence continues at coordinate 39,535,568 of NC_047024.1, forward strand.
TGTTTTTTTTTGTTTTTTTTTGTATGCTCGGTTTATAGCCCTATGAACAGCAAGAGCCAATTTGAGGCGGGGTCTCCTTGTAGTAGTTGGTGGCTACCTCACTGAACAACATACGCGAGGCCCGTTACATGACATCCAGAGCATTGAAGGTGTCTTACCAAAGGATACAATCATGACAGCATAGACTGGCCCGTTTTTCAACTTCCAGGGAATCACAAGCCGGCACGGGTAAGGAGTGTGGCACCATGCGATTTAACGGCATGAACTATCACGGCCCCTAACGTGACTGAGTTTGACACAAAGCAATCGACAGGGTAATCTGTAGATATGAACAAGCTATACCTATAGTATACAGGTAAGTTCGTTTCTAACCTAAGTTCCATCGTCACGAAGCTGATGTGTTGATATTTCGTTTTTTTAAGCTGCCTAATAGAGACTTTGTGAGATATTTGCCGGACAGCACGATGTCCAACTAAAATTTAAATCAAATTGGTTACCCCTATTACTTACCGAACTGTTACCCCTAGAACTTGCCGATCTGTTACCTTTAGTACTTGCCGAACTGTTACCTTTAGTAACTGCCGAACTGTTACCTTTAGTAACTGCCGAACTGTTACCTTTAGTACTTGCCGAACTGTTGCTACTAGTAATTGCCGAACTGTTACCTTTAGTACTTGCCGAACTGTTACCTTTAGTAACTGCCGAACTGTTACTACTAGTAATTGCCGAACTGTTACCTTTAGTAAATGCCGAACTGTTACCTTTAGTAAATGCCGAACTGTTACCACCTAGTACTTGCCGAACTGTTACCCCTAGTACTTGCCGAACTGTTACCCCTAGTACTTGCCGAACTGTTACACCTAATACTTGCCGAACTGTTACCCCTAGTACTTGCCGAACTGTTACCTTTAGTACTTGCCGAACTGTGGAGGGCTAGTGATAAAGTGTCTGGACACCTTAACAACTCGGCCACTGCGGCCCCCTATGGAACTCTATCACAGTGAAGTAGTATCTATAGTGTCACTGTATAACATGTCACAGTAATGACATAATTCCATGTTGTTCAAAAAGCGAGAACTTATACATACTCTAAAATATTATCTATAATACTGGGGGTATTTCACAGCTAGGTTCCATAAGTAATGTGATTCAAGCTTATAATGAATGGATTTAAATCTGAAAAAAAGATCGTTATGTTTTGAACAACGTGGTAACCATGCATTTTTAACAACTAAGTGTCATGATCGTTCCAAAATAAAAAAAAATCGGTTCAGGAAAGTAGCCAAAAAAATGCATAAAAGAAGCAGATGAATAAACTTTAATTTTGAACTAATTTAGTGTAAGAGGGTTGAGGGCACTAGGATGAGCACCAGTCTTGAGGAGAGGCATAACAGGTTTTAATTTACAACATGCTCTAGTAGTCCTATCGACAGAATTTCTTTTACAATTTAACAATACCCTACATAATAATTTGTGTAAGTTAGATGATGTCTATAGACTAAAGAGTTTATTTTGGTAAGTCTGTCTGTTGAGAAAAGTGTTTGAATATATAACCGAGTTAATTCTACTTGATATCGTCATGTCAAATAGTTTGACCTTGACTGGCAATAAAGTAATGCCCCTATAATATTTACGATTATCCTTTGTTTTTCCCCGCCCTTTATGTAACGTATTCCCATTTTCCGATGGCCCGAATCCCGAACAACCCTTGTAGACTCAGAAACATGCGAACTTACTATTAATTTGTTTGCTCGGATACATGGGTCTGTTCACTTAACACAATGATACCCCGAGTAAAATATTCATACGATTTTTTTTGTAGGCGATATCTGAATAAACATTATCGACTCTAACACCACCGGGCAGTTTGTCGTACGCATTCCTGTCAATAACAATGGATAATGATCCATTAAGTATAATGAGGCATCTAAAACATCACCAGAGCTGTAGTCTGATTTACATGTGTTTAGGATGTAGACACCGTCAAAGGAACAGTCAAGTCCTGTTCAAGGGTTCAAAGTCCAAGGTTTGCAGTCCAAGGTCCACGGTCCAAGGTTTACGGTCCAAGGTTTACAGTCCAAGGTTAACGGTCCAAGGTTTACAGTCCGAGGTTTACAGTCCAAGGTTTACGGTCCAAGGTTTACAGTCCAAGGTTTACAGTCCAAAGTTTACGATCTACGGTTTACGGTCCAAGGTTTACGGTCCAAGGTTTACAGTCCACGGTTAACGGTCCAAGGTTTACAGTCCAAGGTTTACAGTCCAAGGTTTACGGTCCAAGGTTTACAGTCCAAGGTTTACAGTCCAAAGTTTACGGTCTACGGTTTACGGTCCAAGGTTTACGGTCCAAGGTTAACGGTCCAAGGTTTACAGTCCAAGGTTAACGGTCCAAGGTTTGCGGTCCAAGGTTTACAGTCCACGGTTTACAGTCCAAGGTTTACGGTCCACGGTTTACAGTCCACGGTTAACGGTCCAAGGTTTACAGTCCAAGGTTTACAGTCCAAGGTTAACGGTCCAAGGTTTACAGTCCAAGGTTTACAGTCCAAAGTTTACGATCTACGGTTTACAGTCCAAGGTTTACGGTCCAAGGTTTACAGTCCAAGGTTTACAGTCCAAGGTTTACAGTCCAAAGTTTACGATCTACGGTTTACGGTCCAAGGTTTACGGTCCAAGGTTTACGGTCCAAGGTTTACAGTCCACGGTTAACGGTCCAAGGTTTACAGTCCAAGGTTTACAGTCCAAGGTTTACGGTCCAAGGTTTACAGTCCAAGGTTTACAGTCCAAAGTTTACGGTCTACGGTTTACGGTCCAAGGTTTACGGTCCAAGGTTTACAGTCCAAGGTTAACGGTCCAAGGTTAACAGTCCAAGGTTAACGGTCCAAGGTTTGCGGTCCAAGGTTTACAGTCCGAGGTTTACAGTCCAAGGTTTACGGTCCAAGGTTTACAGTCCAAGGTTTACAGTCCAAAGTTTACGATCTACGGTTTACGGTCCAAGGTTTACGGTCCAAGGTTTACGGTCCAAGGTTTACAGTCCACGGTTAACGGTCCAAGGTTTACAGTCCAAGGTTAACGGTCCAAGGTTTACAGTCCAAGGTTTACAGTCCAAAGTTTACGATCTACGGTTTACAGTCCAAGGTTTACGGTCCAAGGTTTACAGTCCAAGGTTTACAGTCCAAGGTTTACAGTCCAAAGTTTACGATCTACGGTTTACGGTCCAAGGTTTACGGTCCAAGGTTTACAGTCCACGGTTAACGGTCCAAGGTTTACAGTCCAAGGTTTACAGTCCAAGGTTTACGGTCCAAGGTTTACAGTCCAAGGTTTACAGTCCAAAGTTTACGGTCTACGGTTTACGGTCCAAGGTTTACGGTCCAAGGTTTACAGTCCAAGGTTAACGGTCCAAGGTTTACAGTCCAAGGTTAACGGTCCAAGGTTTGCGGTCCAAGATTTACAGTCCACGGTTTACAGTCCAAGGTTTACGGTCCACGGTTTACAGTCCACGGTTAACGGTCCAAGGTTTACAGTCCAAGGTTTACAGTCCAAGGTTAATGGTCCAAGGTTTACAGTCCAAGGTTTACAGTCCAAAGTTTACGATCTACGGTTTACAGTCCAAGGTTTACGGTCCAAGGTTTACAGTCCAAGGTTAACGGTCCAAGGTTTACAGTTCACGGTTAACGTTCCAAGGTTTACAGTCCAAGGTTTACAGTCCAAGGTTAACGGTCCAAGGTCCACGGTCACGGTTTACGGTCCAAGGTTTGCGGTCCAAGGTTTACAGTCCAAGGTTTACGGTCCAAGGTTTGCGGTCCAAGGTTTACAGTCCAAGGTCCACGGTCCAAGGTTTACGGTCCAAGGTTTACAGTCCAAGGTTTACGGTCCAAGGTTTACAGTCCAAGGTCCACGGTCCAAGGTTTACGGTCCAAGGTTTACAGTCCAAGGTTTACGGTCCAAGGTTTACAGTCCAAGGTCCACGGTCCAAGGTTTACGGTCCAAGGTTTACAGTCCAAGGTTTACAGTCCAAGGTTTACGGTCCACGGTCCAAGGTTTACGGTCCAAGGTTTACAGTCCAAGGTTTACAGTCCAAGGTTTACAGTCCAAGGTTTACAGTTCACGGTTTACAGTCCAAGGTTTACAGTCCAAGGTTTACGGTCCACGGTCCAAGGTTTACAGTCCAAGGTTTACAGTCCAAGGTTTACGGTCCACGGTCCAAGGTTTACAGTCCAAGGTTTACAGTCCAAGGTTTACGGTCCAAGGTTTACAGTCCACGGTTAACGGTCCAAGGTTTACAGTCCAAGGTTTACAGTCCAAGGTTTACAGTCCAAGGTTAACGGTCCAAGGTTTACAGTCCAAGGTTTACAGTCCAAAGTTTACGATCTACGGTTTACAGTCCAAGGTTTACGGTCCAAGGTTTACAGTCCAAGGTTTACAGTCCAAGGTTTACAGTCCAAAGTTTACGATCTACGGTTTACGGTCCAAGGTTTACGGTCCAAGGTTTACAGTCCACGGTTAACGGTCCAAGGTTTACAGTCCAAGGTTTACAGTCCAAGGTTTACGGTCCAAGGTTTACAGTCCAAGGTTTACAGTCCAAAGTTTACGGTCTACGGTTTACGGTCCAAGGTTTACGGTCCAAGGTTTACAGTCCAAGGTTAACGGTCCAAGGTTTACAGTCCAAGGTTAACGGTCCAAGGTTTGCGGTCCAAGATTTACAGTCCACGGTTTACAGTCCAAGGTTTACGGTCCACGGTTTACAGTCCACGGTTAACGGTCCAAGGTTTACAGTCCAAGGTTTACAGTCCAAGGTTAATGGTCCAAGGTTTACAGTCCAAGGTTTACAGTCCAAAGTTTACGATCTACGGTTTACAGTCCAAGGTTTACGGTCCAAGGTTTACAGTCCAAGGTTAACGGTCCAAGGTTTACAGTTCACGGTTAACGTTCCAAGGTTTACAGTCCAAGGTTTACAGTCCAAGGTTAACGGTCCAAGGTCCACGGTCACGGTTTACGGTCCAAGGTTTGCGGTCCAAGGTTTACAGTCCAAGGTTTACGGTCCAAGGTTTGCGGTCCAAGGTTTACAGTCCAAGGTCCACGGTCCAAGGTTTACGGTCCAAGGTTTACAGTCCAAGGTTTACGGTCCAAGGTTTACAGTCCAAGGTCCACGGTCCAAGGTTTACGGTCCAAGGTTTACAGTCCAAGGTTTACGGTCCAAGGTTTACAGTCCAAGGTCCACGGTCCAAGGTTTACGGTCCAAGGTTTACAGTCCAAGGTTTACAGTCCAAGGTTTACGGTCCACGGTCCAAGGTTTACGGTCCAAGGTTTACAGTCCAAGGTTTACAGTCCAAGGTTTACAGTCCAAGGTTTACAGTTCACGGTTTACAGTCCAAGGTTTACAGTCCAAGGTTTACGGTCCACGGTCCAAGGTTTACAGTCCAAGGTTTACAGTCCAAGGTTTACGGTCCACGGTCCAAGGTTTACAGTCCAAGGTTTACAGTCCAAGGTTTACGGTCCAAGGTTTACAGTCCACGGTTAACGGTCCAAGGTTTACAGTCCAAGGTTTACAGTCCAAGGTTTACAGTCCAAGGTTAACGGTCCAAGGTTTACAGTCCAAGGTTTACAGTCCAAAGTTTACGGTCTACGGTTTACGGTCCAAGGTTTACGGTCCAAGGTTTACAGTCCAAGGTTAACGGTCCAAGGTTTACAGTCCAAGGTTAACGGTCCAAGGTTTGCGGTCCAAGGTTTACAGTCCACGGTTTACAGTCCAAGGTTTACGGTCCACGGTTTACAGTCCACGGTTAACGGTCCAAGGTTTACAGTCCAAGGTTTACAGTCCAAGGTTAACGGTCCAAGGTTTACGGTCCAAGGTTTACAGTCCAAGGTTTACGGTCCGATGTTTACGGTCCAAGGTTTACGGTTTACGGTCGAAGGTTTACAGTCCAAGATTTACGGTCCAATGTTTACAGTCCAATGTTAACGGTCCAAGGTTAACGGTCCAAGATTTACAGTCCAAGGTTTACTGTCCAAGGTTTACGGTTTACGGTCGAAGGTTTACAGTCCAAGATTTACGGTCCCCGGTTTACAGTCCAAGGTTTACAGTCCAAGGTTAACGGTCCAAGATTTACAGTCCAAGGTTTACAGTCCAAGGTTTACGGTCCAAGGTTAACGGTCCAAGGTTTACGGTCCAAGATTTACAGTCCAAGGTTTACAGTCCAAGGTTTACGGTCCAAGGTCCACGGTCCAAGGTTTACGGTCCAAGGTTTACAGTCCAAGGTCCACGGTCCAAGGTTTACGGTCCAAGGTTTACAGTCCAAGGTTTACAGTCCAATGTTAACGGTCCAAGGTTTACAGTCCAAGGTTTACGGTCCAAGGTTTACGGTCGAAGGTTTACAGTCCAAGATTTACGGTCCACGGTTTACAGTCCAAGGTTTACAGTCCAAGGTTAACGGTCCAAGATTTACAGTCCAAGGTTTAAAGTCCAAGGTTAACGGTCCAAGGTTTACGGTCCAAGATTTACAGTCCAAGGTTTACAGTCCAAGGTTTACGGTCCAAGGTCCACGGTCCAAGGTTTACGGTCCAAGGTTTACGGTCCAAGGTTTACGGTCCAAGGTTTACGGTCTACGGTTTACAGTCCAATGTTTACAGTCCAAGGTTTACAGTCCAAGGTTTACGGTCCAAAGTTTACAGTCCAAGGTTTACAGTCCAAGGTTTACGGTCGAAGGTTTGCAGTCCAAGGTTTACAGTCCAAGGTTAACGGTCCAAGATTTACAGTCCAAGGTTAACGGTCCAAGGTCACGGTTTACGGTCCAAGGTTTAGGTCCATGGTTTAGGTCCACAGTTTAGGTCCACGGTTTAGGTCCACTGTTTAGGATAAAGACGTCGTCAAAGAACTGCCAAGTCTTGTATCAATGTTAACGGTCCACAGTTTACAGTCCAAGATTCAGCGAAACCGGATGTATAGAAAGGTAAAGGCCTGAAACAGATGTTATCGTGATAGATATTGTCTCTCTAGATGTTGTGTCTGTAGATATGGTGTCTCTTGTTGTGGTGTCTCTAATTATGTGTCTTCAGATTTGAGTCTTTATATATGTTTCTTTAGATATGAGTTTGTAGATATTTGTGCATAGATATTTGTCTTTAGATTTGTGTTTTTCGAATATTTATCTTTAGATTTTTGTCTTTAGATTTGTGTCTCTAGATTTGTGTCTAGATTTGTGTCTTTATATTTGTGTCTCTAGATTTGTGTCTTTATATATGTGTCTTTAGATTTGTGTCTTTAGATTTGTGTCTCTAGATTTGTGTCTAGATTTGTGTCTCTAGATTTGTGTCTCTAGATTTGTGTCTCTAGATGTGGTATCTGTAGAGATTTTTTCAAAAACAACACATAATACCAACACGGAAAGACACCCGTAATTCCTGGCTGTAACCATTTATACGAATGACAATAATTCTAGAAACTAATCTGAGATTTCGGCAGAAAAGTTTAATTGTCTTTGTTGTCATAAACAGATATACTACAATGGAGGCCAGGGTTTCTACGACTACAGACATGTATACGGTGGCTGATTTGTGCCATTTCGTCCAGAATTAACAGAACATAAATTTCGTCTTTTCGCCCCAAAAAGGCTACCGTGTTGTCAGTATTATCATAATCTCAATCATGTATGTAAATACAAAGTTATTGATCATCGAATGTGATACAGCTAACACAAACAGCATTAAACTCTATATATGTACATAAGAATTATCGAGCTGTTTCAGTAAACAACTGACCTGTTCCTAAATAATCCCGGGACACAATTAACCCAGTTTGAACCATTCGATCCATTGTTATCAATTCTGGTAAACGTGGGTATTTAAGTGAACATTTCATTTGATAGACTAATAATTCCATGGCTGTGGTAATTCAGTAGATATAATAAGCGTGATCTAAACAACAAATCTAGTGAAATTTTCACAAACCTATAAGTCACTTCTGTGGTGCAATTCATGACTTACAATTGGCCTTTGGTTGTAAAAACCGGTCATGAATAATATCACAAAAATTCAGCAGATAGAGACTCATTTCAAGTTTTCCTGTTTTAGGAAAGATAGTTCAACCGCTGAGCTTAAGGTAAAAAGTGAAGATTAAAAAAACGCCCGAATTCCAGTTTTCACGATTTTTCCTAAAAACAGTTTTCTTGCTATGTTCTGAGTTCTATATGGTGTCTAAAAGGAGCATTTTTGATGTGTGAAATGTCGCTCTATGTGCGATATAAGTGTGATGTTCACATCTGCGATTTGCATTTCAAAGTCACTTTTAATACTCGGCCAAACAATTTGTAGATATATCTCCGGATAGGCTCATGGGATGGCCCTCATAGAAATTATACATCAGTTTTTGTCGCATTGAAATGAATAAACATATTAAACAAAAGAAAGATCGTTACATTGTATCGAAATCAAATAGCGTAATTTATCGCAATTTTCACATATAAAATCATTATAAAGATGTTTTTGGATTTGATAATAATGTTGAAAACAGATAATATTTACTTAGTTAGATATACCGATGGTGAAATTTTCATACAAAACATATGTGTTTCATTTTATCAGATCAAAAGCATTGGTCGTTGCCATCCCAAACCACATACTGCTATTCAGATGCAAACGTATTGAGATTTGTGTGTTTTTGTGTTTGGTTTAATCTATTTTCTCAGACATATCAAATGTTATACACATACTATTATTAGCATTGTTAGCATGCGACGGGTTTTCGCATTATTTTCAGTGAGGTAGCCACCAACTACTACAATGCCTCGAATGATTCTTATTGTGAAAGGATCTTTAGACCCAGAAACAAACATTAAACAATTGATGATATTCCTATCGGTAAAAATATACACTTAACCTGATGGTATACAAATTGCCTTCAAGCATATAGATATTAAACTGTTGACAGAAGAATATAGCATTAATGTTACTGACCGGATATTTTTGATTAGGTTTATTACAAATCTTCATAACGTCCAAGACTTATTATCCCTCACTAAAAATCATTTTGATGATTCGTAGAATCTTGGAAGACAAAGACGCAAAGGTCTGTTTTTGTTTCTTTTTGTTTTTGTTTTCTTATTTGTTTTTTTGTTTTTGTTTTCATAATATTTATCCATAACATGATGTCGTATGCTTTGTCATTGATGTCTCCTAGCCATCAACACCAAGTCCAAATCTCTTTTGTGCTTTTGTACAATCTTTCATATAACTAGTGTTGTTTGTACACAGTATTAAAAAGTCTGGATTAGTATAGCTTTGATGACACCGTTGTGTATTTCTTATATTCCAGAACATCCCTACTCCATATTTATTACCTATCAGCTCTCAGAAGGCGTAATATACCGTATCGATCTTTGTCACGCGGACCTCTATATCGGCCGGGTATAGCTTGGTAGTTCATTTGTCAACTCGGTGAAATATACAGCCTTACCTGACGAACATCTTAGCAGTTCGCCAACCCAGCAGTCTCCGCAACAGCAGCGAACTGTACAGGTATCTCAACAAAACCTAAACAGGTAAGTGACTGTTTGACAGGTTGATAGTCATTCATTAAACATCAGTATGTTTTCAGGTGCACGAGCTTCATCGTAAACTTGATATTGTGTATGAATTGAGTATCTTGTACGCTTTAACGGCGTACGTATATAACGGGGGAAATAATTGATTTATCTCAAGTATACAACACAAGGATATTGAGACCTGTACGTACGTGTTTACGGTCGTTTATGAAAATGTGGAAGTGTGAAGTTGATATACATTTAGATAATTAAGGATACGGTGTATATTATTTATCGTGTGAAATATATCTTACAAGGCATTTACATAAAACATCGCTTCAGTAGGGGACGATATCAATTGTCCTGGTGAAAGCGCATGTTTACATCTCATACCAATGGTATTTAACTTAATGACTACTCTTAGACAAGCATAAACAAGGATCGTAAAACTACATCTAGAAATGTCGTGCTTTTCGTAAGAATTGTAATAGTTAAAATGTTTATTTTTACTTTCTTTATAAGAGAAACGACTCGCATTCCAAAACTAGAAGTGAAAATCGGACATTTTTGAAGCGTATAGCTAAAACATAAGAAGCTATATAGTCTCAAGGAAAATCCGCTTCCTTCACTCAATTTTAATTTTTTATCGGAATGTTTTTAAACAATATCTTTAAAAAATAATTATCTCTAAATAGGACAATCAATATCAAATGATGTGATTCTAAATTAACTAAAGGGAAACTATGATTGTTATATCAGATTTAGACAGGACGCGTCGCCTTAAACATCAAATGGTTTATTCATGCTTAGAAGATGAAAAAAAAGGCCTCAATGGCAATGCCAATTGTTTATTCTTGTCAACAGAACAGTGCAGAGAATATGAGTACAAACAAATGGTAACACTATTAATGATACATGGTAAAACAGGATGGACGTCAGTATTGTGAATTATTATCTCATTTATATCAATAATAAATTTAGCCAATCACATAAGTGTTTTGAGTTACGTAATTGAATAATGTATGTAATTTAAATGTATTTGGTCTTTTATAATAATATCTAGACATATATTTCCGTCTGCTATTGAGTATAAGTTGTTGATCACAGTTAAATAAATAATGAAATTTGTTGCCTATTTCTCTTAAATTACATAATCTGCAAATTCCATTTCCACGTGGTATTCTAGACCATCTACCACTTAGTTTAAACAGTATTGTATTTAATTCATAGACATTGCATACAAAAATACAACATATCAGTTCATAATTTGCAAAAGGATCTGGAAACAAGCTTAAAGCTTATTATCAATCCATCTCCCTCAAGAGGTCAGCGAAATTTTATGTAGCATAGTGGTCAAGTCACAACACTGCTTAATCATTTTACAATTCATATAGGTAGTTATGTAAATGATAATGTATTAAAACATAAGGTGTACATTCAAGGAATGAAATTTCAGTTAAAGAACATTGGTGGAACATATATAACGAAAATTATTTGTGAGTTATTTTAATATTTTACATACATACATAACTATCACATTCATAGCTTCAATTTGATTTGTTACTGGGGGTTAACTTTGATATCTATTCAGATTCCTTTTAATCAAACCTTTTAGAATAAAGAATAAAATTCTGCACCGCAGCAACATTTGTTTCATTTTCTTCGTCAGATAAGTCTCTGTGTCCTGATAACAGTATATCTGTGTTTAAGTCCATATCGAGGGTAAAAATGAACTGTTCTGTTTGATTTTGATATTTTTCACACATGAAGAGGAAATGAAAGTTGTCATCAATATATCCACACGTACAAAACGGGCTGTCAATTAAGTTTCTATTGAACAAATGTTCTTTCAATATACTGCAATGTAAGCGAAGTCTCGTGTGTAAAATTTGCAATTTACGTTTTCCATAGTTTCTGTATGAAGGAGGACGTGTAAGATTTTTATCAAGGAATTTTTTTAAGCTTGTCATTGCCGGGTTATTTCTAATTTCTGGAGGTACGGAGTTCCATAATTTTAAAGCTGACGGCAAGAAAGATGATTTATAATAATTTGTTTTTGTCTGAACTGATAAGAGCTGATCAGCTTGTCTGGTTCTATAATCATGAAGATCTGAGTGTAAGGAAGGTACAAGGGAACATAGATAGTTTGGTGTTTTATTGTGAAACATTTTGTGAAATTGGACAATCTTATGCTTTTTTCTTCGATCTGATAATTTTTCCCAGCATAAGTCTTTATATAACAGTTCTATGTTAACAATTTTTGTAGCACCTGTCACTATTCTGCCAGCCTCAAGTTGAACTTGCTCTATTTTGTCTATAAGATATTGTGGTAGTGCATCCCAAACAATATCGGCATATTCTAATATTGGTCTTATGAAATATATATATAGAGTCTGTAGAGAGTTTCTATCAAGAACATATTTCAGTTTCCTCAGTGTACCTAAACGTATGGAAGTTTTCTTTAAAATGTATTCAATGTGGTCAACCCAGTCAAAACTAGAGGACAAGTATACACCAAGATGCTTATGAGACGTTACATTGGATACGACTGTATTGTTCATAAAAACTGGCGGATGAATGGGTCTAGTACGTTTTTTGCTTACAAGCAGAGACTCTGTTTTAGAACAGCTACCACTTTCGATTGGTATTTTTGTATTATCCGTTGTATAGTAATCCTTGGCTTATATGGGAGGGAGTTCTAGTACAAAAGTGTAAGTAATTCTCTAAACAAAATTTAGTCCTATAGATTCTATAATTGTTGTCTTTCGAGGAGGTAAAAATTTCATTTCTCCAGTTGTTAAAAAAATGCCTTATCTTTATAAAATATTGCACTCTTTAGCCAATTTATCTTTTAAAAAAACTTTTGACTAATAAATATTTCTAAAATGCTACATTCTTCAAATATATTTTCCACATATTTCAACCAAGACGAGTTATAATATGACATAATTGTTAATAGTTTGTTGCTCAACTTATTCTCATTATTTTTTTGTCAATTTAGCCCAAAAGCTTCGACTGTGCCCAATCTTGTTGCTAAAAAGGCGAAAAAAAATCAAATTAAATCAAATGAAAATGCATGGTCTTAAAACCAGTAAACTGAATAACATGAATACATATTCCATGTGCTACTGTAGCGTTTTGGGAAATATGTCTAGATAATTTAATTATAAATAAACAGGAAATATCTTTTAAAAAGATAAACGGCGTAGTTTTAATGCTGGTAGTTATAATGTAAAACTGCTTGTGAAATAATTTCAGCACGGATAACCAAATTATATCGGTTTGAATCATTTTTGGTGATAATAAGACTGCATTTGAATCAGGAATATAATTTTATTAATGTGTCATTTGAATAGATACATCCACTTATTCAGCTTGCATTCAATCTTAATTTTGTTTCGTGTTTAACTGCATTTCTGCATTTTGCATTTACCGCTACATTGACCAATCACATACACAGTATTTTGATATTATTTACAACATAAGCACAAAATACGCCTATTATATAGCCAAAAAGGTGGAGCACAAACTACGCCGGAGATGAAGTACAGCTTTTTAAAACGAAGGGTGGGATGGTGGGACAACGAAATTCCGAGCACCAGTCCTTTGAAAGTAAATATCAGAAATGATCACGTGGCATGAATCCGACTGTCTGATTGGATGTCGGATCATGTGTGGGTGTACTTGGTTCCCCTCCCTCTTATCATATTATATTTAATTACTGTCATCGTTACGGGGTTTTTGTGGGAGAACTCGATTTACTTCAGCCGTGTTATATAAGTATTTACTCCATCAATTTGGCTACTTTACACACATACATAATATTACGATGTACAACATAAATTTATTTATTTGCATAAATTGTATTTATGTCTAAATCTTCATGACGATAACAAAGTCACGACTTAGCTATGTTTTTGGCTACCTATGATGTGTTGTAAGTATATATCAAGAACAACAGAGAAGAACTGTTTCCAGTAAATGTCATTTTATTAAATGACGAATAACATGGCAGACATGGTAACAACGATGTCAGCCATGCTGCCTAAACATATTTACAACATAAACAGTATCTTCATATTATATAGCCAAAAAGGTGGAGCACAAAATACGCCACAGGACTGTAATCTAGGACCCGGCGGTGATGTTAGGGACATCATACAACTGTTTCGTCTTTCCAGGACTCGACAGCGATGTTAGGGACATCATACGATTGTTTCGTTCTTCTAGGACTCCTCAGCGATGCTAGGAACATCATACAGCTGTTACGACTTTCTATGACTCCTCAGTGATGTTAGGGACATCATACGACTGTTTCGTCCTTCTATGACTCGACGGTGATGTTAGGGACATCATACAATTGTTTCGTTCTTCTAGGACTCCTCAGTGATGTTAGGGACATCATACAGCTGTTTCATCCTTCTATGACTCGACGGTGATGTTAGGGACATCATACAATTGTTTCGTTCTTCTAGGACTCCTCAGTGATGTTAGGGGCATCATACAACTGTTTCATATTTCTAGGACTCGACAGTGATGCTAGGGACATCATACAATTGTTTCGGTCTTATAGGACTCATAATTTTCATTTCAAGGACATACGAATTCTGTTCTACAAACTTTTTTTTAATCTAATTTACCTACTTAAACATCCAACAAAAGTACGAAAACCAGACGTGTTATTCACGCGCGGATTCTGTACGCTCCTTAACTTTATCAAACAATAACAATAAGATGTTAACAGTACATAATTATACTTCAGGGCTATTTATAGCGCATTGTTTTCTGTCTGTCTGTCGTCATTATGATGGTAGTCACATCAACACCTTACCTGTCGAGGTATATTGATTTAAACATAGACGCTAGTCTCGGTATATTGTATATTATATATGGGATGTGCATGAGGCCATCCCGGTCTCAATTAGAAAGGTATTTAATGATATTTAAGAAACGTCCATCTCGATAAATAGCTAATTTTATTGTCAGTTTTAAACTTTTGGTCTCCTAGCATTATTTGAGAAGCCTTGGAATTTGATGGATTGCTGTCCAAAGGTAGAATGGCTGGGTCGTATGAGGATGGGTGTCTAGGGGGACACTAACAGGCTGGGTCGTATGAGGATGGGTGTCTAGGGGGACCTTACATGCTGGGTCGTATGAGGATGGGTGTCTAGGGGGACCTTACATGCTGTGTTGTATGAGGATGGGTGTCTAGGGGGACCTTACATGCTGGGTCGTATGAGGACGGGTGTCTAGGGGACACTAACAGGCTGGGTTGTATGAGGATGGGTGTCTAGGGGGACACTAACAGGCTGGGTTGTATGAGGATGGGTGTCTAGGGGAACCTTACATGCTGGGTTGTATGAGGATGGGTGTCTAGGGGGACACTAACAGGCTGGGTCGTATGAGGATGGGTGTCTAGGGGGACACTAACAGGCTGGGTTGTATGAGGATGGGTGTCTAGGGGAACCTTACATGCTGGGTTGTATGAGGATGGGTGTCTAGGGGGACACTAACAGGCTGGGTTGTATGAGGATGGGTGTCTAGGGGGACACTAACAGGCTGGGTTGTATGAGGATGGGTGTCTAGGGGAACCTTACATGCTGGGTCGTATGAGGGTGGGTGTCTAGGGGGACCTTACATGCTGGGTCGTATGAGGGTGGGTGTCTAGGGGGACCTTACATGCTAGGTCGTATGAGGATGGGTGTCTAGGGGGACACTAACAGGCTGGGTTGTATGAGGATGGGTGTCTAGGGGGACACTAACAGGCTGGGTTGTATGAGGGTGGGTGTCTAGGGGGACCTTACATGCTAGGTCGTATGAGGATGGGTGTCTAGGGGGACACTAACAGGCTGGGTCGTATAAGGATGGGTGTCTAGGGGGACACTAACAGGCTGGGTTGTATGAGGACGGGTTTCTAGGGGAACACTAACAGACTGGGTTGTATGAGGATGGGTGTCTAGGGGGACACTAACAGGCTGGGTTGTATGAGGATGGGTGTCTAGGGGGACACTAACAGGCTAGGTTGTATAAGGATGGGTGTCTAGGGGGACACTAACAGGCTGGGTTGTATGAGGATGGGTGTCTAGGGGGACCTTACATGCTGGGTCGTATGAGGATGGGTGTCTAGGGGAACCTTACATGCTGGGTTGTATGAGGATGGGTGTCTAGGGGGACACTAACAGGCTGGGTCGTATAAGGATGGGTGTCTAGGGGGACCTTACATGTTGGGTCGTATGAGAATGGGTAACTAGGGGGACCCTTAACAGCTAGGGTCGTATAAGGATGGGTGTCTAGGGGGACCTTACATGTTGGGTCGTATGAGAATGGGTAACTAGGGGGACCCTTAACAGCTAGGGTCGTATAAGGACAGGTGTCTAGTGGGACACTTATAGGCTAGGTCAAAACATTCTGGGTCATTAGGATGGGTGTTTTTTTTTTATTGTCATAAAAGTACAAAGCACAACAGAAACGTCCTATTCTGCCCCTCGTCTTGTCGACATTGTCTTGAGAAATAGTTGGCATTTTCCCTCGCTCCTGTGCTGTTTGTATACGCGTGTTTTTACGTTACAGAACACGATATCACAACTGGTTCTTAAGAATGCATTATTCCACACGTGCTTGACAGTTAAAGGGACATTCCTTCGTTCGGAAATCAGAAACATGCACATTTTCTGTTGATGGAATCTATGTCCGAACAATGATTATTTGAGTGTTTGTGTCTACAAGTAATGAAATAAACAATGAAATATACAAGAAAAACGTGTATCGTATACAAATATCGTATGTCTTTGCGGTAATAAGTGATACTTCGGGTCGAATTAAGTATTTTCAGGACGTAATACTAGAAGAACTTTGGTATATCTTCAGATTAAAACTGGCGTATTAATGTAAAGATTATAACTTTTCCTACTTGGAAAAAATACATATTTTCCAGTAAGTTTAATTTTTACGACCGAAACTTAATTCAAATGAAGGAATGACCCTTAAATAGGTATATATTCTTATCGTATATTGAGAAATAATTACGTATCTAATATAAATATACAAAGTCGAAATAATTGGTTTTCTGTAACAATATTAGTATGTCATACTGAAGCCGTAATAGTCTTGTTTTTACAGCTATATAATAGATTCCCCAAGTGTTTCAATAACTATCTGAAGGCGCATCGCGGAACTATCAACTCAGAAATCACCCAGAATGCAATTCGCGAACCCGTAGTTTTAATGAACACCGCATCAATATTTCATGACTTAGACAACAACGCGTTGAGAAATCATATAACTTGTTGGCACATGGTTCCCTTATGGTTTTGTTTATATTATTTTCAGGTTTTCCTTATTAGGGACTCGTGTCTAATGACTAAAACACGTATATCACACACGTAAATAAAACAGTTTGTACAGGGTCATTTGCATAATGACGACTAGGCTATATTTATACACCATGGAATACAAACCGCTATTAAGTGTCCTAGGCCCAGTTATAGTGGTGATGATGGGGTGGGTAATCGTGATGGTGGGGGTGGGTAGTGGTGATGATGGGGTTGGGTAGTGGTGATGGGGGTGGGTAGTGGTGATGGTGGGGGTGGTAGTGGTGATGATGGGGTTGGGTAGGGGTGATGATGGGGTGGGTAGTGGTGAGGTGGGGGTGGGTAGTGGTGATGAGTGGGGGGGTGGTGTAGGTGGTGTGATGGGGGGGGGGGGGTGTGGTGATGATGGGGGGGGGTAGTGGTGATGATGGGGGGGGTAGTGGTGATGATGGGGGAGGTTGGTGGTGATGATGGGGGAGAGTAGTGGTGATGGTGGGGGTGGGTAGTGGTGAGGATGGGGGGTGGGTAGTGGTGATGATGGGGGGGTAGTGGTGATGATTGGGGTGGGTAGTGGTGATGATGGGGGGGGTAGTGGTGATGATGGGGGTGGGGTAGGGGGGGGTGATGGGGGTGGGTAGTGGTGATGATGGGGTGGGTAGTGGTGATGATGGGGTGGGTAGTGGTGATGATGGGGGTGGGTAGTGGTGGATGTGGGGGGGGTAGTGGTGATGAGGGGGGTGGGGTGGGGGGGGAGGAGTGGGCCGTGGGCACTGAGGGGGCGTGGTGAGGGTGCGGGGGCGGGGTAATTTGGTGATGAGGGGGGAGGGGGTGGGTGGGGGGGTAGGGTGATGATGGGGGAGGGTGTGGGTGGTGGGGGGGTTGGCGGAGGGGTGGAGGGAGTGGTGATGATGGGGGAGGTGTGGTGATGAGGGGTGGGGGGGGGATGGTGGGGATGATGGGGGAGTGGTGATGGGGGGGGTGGGTGTGGGGTGAGTGGGGAGGGGGAGGGGAGTTTGGGGGATGGGGGGTTGGTGAGGATGGGGGGAGTTGGGATGGTGCGGGGTGGGTGGGGGTGGGAGGGGGAGAGGGGGGGGGGTAGGGGGGAGGGGGGGGGGGCCCGGGTGGAGGGGGGAGGGGAGGGTAGGACGCGGGGTGGGTTGTGGGATATGGGGGGGGGTTTGGGGGATGGGGGGGGTTGTTAGGGGGGGGGGATTTTTGGGGGGGGGGCGGGGGGGTGGAAAGGTGGGGGCCGAGTGGGAGGAGGGGGGGTCAGTGGGGATGGGGGTGGGGGGGGGAGGAGGGGGGTTGGGAAAGTGGTGGGGGGGTGGCGGGGGGATGATGGGGGGGGGGGGGGAGTGGTGATGATGGTCGGTGGGGGGGTGGGTTGTGGATGATGGGGTGGGGGTTGTGGTCCTTGATGGGGGTGGGTAGTGGAGGGGGGAGGGTGGGTGATGATGGGGGTAGGTTTTTAGGGTGATGATGGGGGGTGGGTAGTGGTGATGATGGGGGTGGGTAGTGGTGATGATGGGGGAGGGTAGTGGTGATGATGGGGGTAGGTAGTGGTGATGATGGGGGAGGGTAGTGGTGATGATGGGGGTGGGTAGTGGTGATGATGGGGGTGGGGGTAGTGGTGATGATGGGGGTGGGTAGTGGTGATGATGGGGGAGGGTAGTGGTGATGATGGGGGAGGGTAGTGGTGATGATGGGGGAGGGTAGTGGTGAGGATGGGGGTGGGTAGTGGTGATGATGGGGGTGGGTAGTGGTGATGATGGGGAGGGTAGTGGTGATGATGGGGGTTGTTGATGGTGATGATGGGGGTGGGTAGTGGTGATGATCGGGGTTGTTGGTGGTGATGATGGGGGAGGGTAGTGGTGATGATGGGGGTTGTTGGTGGTGAGGATGTATTAGGAGAAAACAGTTCTAGTTATCACAGCGACTAAACAGTATTTATTTTCATTCACGACCATACATTTGTCAGAACATAAATTATCCGTGACATTTAAATAATTCAGGTATTTGCCACATGAAATTGGTATGTTAATAAATCAGGTATGTTTTGTTCGTTTTATTTTGTCGACTATAAAATAAAATCAAACAATAATCACGTGATCATGTAGTGAAACTGTCTGAAAACATTACAACAGACAGTTTGCATTATGTAATAGTAATAGAATAGAAGATGGACAATCTATTCTGACGAATGATCATCATATATTAAATCAATTAAACACTGTCGTAGGCTGGAACCGAATGCTCTAAAACGCTGTTAAACAAGGATACAAAAGATCAGAAATTAATAAGATATGTAATCTATATTCGTTTTAGAAGTACCAATAACAAACGGTTGAAATTTGGCATATACATGTTTATTATGTTTTCTGTTAAATTGAGATTATTCATACTGATGTGTTGTCAAACTTTCTACACAATAAACTTTGGGGACTTATTGGCTTGTATTTGGACAGTAAACAAGGTCTTTGAATAACCGTAGTTGTTCCGCAAGGGAATCTTTAATATCGATTCTGCTGATGAACCCCTTCTAATAACATGTCGATAAAAGTGCTTGGTCGACACAATACACACACTCACGCGCGCACGCGCGAAACTACCTAATACTACATTGTAACACATAAATTATATACATGTACCATTGCCTTCTTGTGAATGCTATTTTAGAACTCTGCTTATTCTATATCAAATATGAGTATAGGCTAAAGTTCTGTAGTGTAAAAGCGCGAAGGTTACCTGTGTAATTCTACTTCCGGTTTATTTTACCTTCCGGTAAAAATCTATTGACATTATATTGAAGGTATTCTCTACATCCGTTCAAAAATAAAAATCTATTTTTATAGATACATACATGTTACCTAAGGTTCCATTAACTTATATCATACTGTTTGGTAAATTTCAAACTTCGGTTTTTAATTTAATATCATAATTAATGTTTTATTGTTTATTAATTTCGAGACATTCGCGGGTATCATGTTTAAACATGTCTTAATTACAATAATTATAATAATGCTTTAATTACCTTTTCAGCTCCACTCATGTTAATTATCAAGCGTCATTAATTAGAAATAACGACTTAGTAATGTAGTAATGACAAATATTGTCCCGAAGGGAACGTTTCGAAAAACATGGTTTTCATTTCAAATATTTTAGACAGCCTTCAGTTTGAAATCTTGATAATTTTGACAGTATTCCAGAAATTACAATTCACCATACTGTGTAGGAAAACTAGAACGATTTTCACAGTTATTGATACCGAAACAAAGACAATATGGTATGTACAATTAAAAAGAATACATTTTATGTAGACTATCCATTGAAATGCCCTGGAGGTAGAATTTTGGTATTGACGATGGCCTAAATGGCAGCACCGGCGAACCGCAAACTATGGTGTTAGTTACATCTATTGGTGATGTTTTCAGTAGTTACACCACAATTTCTTTTGATGATATAAATGAACGTATTATATACACGTCTAAACAAAAGGAAATTGTGTTGTTACAGGCAATTAATGCTGTATAAATGGATTTAGATATAATTTGAACGCTAAACGTGTGTAACTCGGGCTGGCTAATTAAATATGCATATCTATCTGTATACCCCGGTTAAACATTTCATCGATCGGTGTCAAGAAATTCCATTTATTTAATATAAATGTAATATTCGCTCTAGCTAACTGAAATATCATACTGACCTTGGATAAGGCGGAAATGACACCAATTTTGCTGGACATGGCGTCGTTTTCAGTGGTACCGACTTTATACTATTTTACTCGCTTTGAACTGTACGACATACATACAGTATACACACACACACAATGTATGTAGATATCAATGTATAAAGTCTATGATTGGTGTTTTGTCTCTTTTGTTTCATTTCATTGGATGTCCTGTGAGTACAGCCGAAATGAAGAGTTCTTGTGGATGTGTGTTAGAGACCAGTGTGTGAAATGGAAGGGGATCTCCTAATGGTAAGGGCGTAAGGCGAAGGATACATGATCGACTATAGTGGTTCTGATGAGTTACAATTTATTTGGGCGAGTTCGAATTATATATGACTCACTCAAAACAGCAAAGAAGTGTCATCATTGAGTTACAACGATAACAGCGCCACCATCGTATGCATAGCACGCGGTACGCCACCTGTCGAAAATAACGCCAACTTACCGCTGCACCATCAAACCTTTCAAACCTAGTGAAAGAAGAACACTTTCTGCAACGCCGCCTAAAAGTGAATATCGTCACATCAGTGTCACTTAAAGTATGTAAAATACGCCATCTACCGGACAGAAAGTTTAATGTAAGGCACACCATCGCCCACTCAGGATAACGCCACCTATCGGATATTACGCCATTGATCGGCTGTGACTTTGAGCGTTGGTGCCAACAGCGCCACCTATACCAATGAAGATCCGATTGATCCCTCGAAGGGTGTACATCCCCTCCGTCGTGTTCATTCTGTGTATAATTATACAGCTACGCATCCTTTTTGTTGGTACGTATACGATAGATAAGAATGAATCAAGCAAAAGATTAAGTACAAATTGTAAATTGATAAATTAATAATGTTAGGCGTTGCTATTAACTTCTTGAAAAAAAGGGATTTGACAAATTCAAAGACGTACAAATGTATTTCAATATCACTATCATGAACTCCGACTGACCAAAACCACCGCAAACTTTCACTTACCAAAACTACCGCACACTCTCACTGGCAAAAAACTACCGCACACTCTCACTGGCAAAAAACTACCGCACACTCTCACTAGCAAAAAAACTACCGCACACTCTCACTGGCAAAAAACTACCGCACACTCTCACTGGCAAAAAACTACCGCACACTCTCACTGGCAAAAACCTACGGCACAATCTCACTGGCTAAAAATTACCGCAAACTCTCACTGGCTAAAAATTACCGCAAACTTGCACTGACCAAAACTACCAAAAACTCTCTCTCTTACCAAAACCACCGCAAACTATCACTTACCAAAACGACCACAAACTCTGACTGGTCAAAACTTAAGCAAACTCTCGCTAACAAATACTAGCACAAACTCTCACCGACCAAAATCGCCTCGAACTCCCAATGGTCACTCCAACCAGCGCTTACTCTCATTAACGAACATTTCACCTAGATAAACTGTCACTGACCGAAACCATTGTTAAATCTCACAGACCTAAACGATCACGAACTCTTACTAACCAAAACGACCACGAACTCTTACTTACCAAAACGACCACGAACTCTTACTAACCAAAACGACCCCGAACTCTTGCTGACCGAAACCATCGTTAACTCTCACTTACCAAAACGACCACGAACTCTCACTGACCACTACGACTCCGGAAACTCTCACTGGCGAAATTTTCAACTTGATGTTTACTGACTTTTCTTTCATGTCTCACAGTACCATCAGACAAAGAAAACCGGACCTGTAATGAAAAGCGTCCAGTTGGGAAGAAAACACAGGAAAACACACCGAAACTTATTACTACAAATGTGAGTTAATCATTTTATACAATTGTTGTTTTACATTTTGTAATTATAAGTGTTTGAAGGTACTAAACACGTGAATTTGGATTTACCTTCAATATATAGATATGTTTGAAGCTATTCTCATTCGACACTTTGTGTGGTTTTACATGCATGAATTTGAACTTCAAAAGCGATTTTACAAATGTTGTGAAACTAACCGAAATGTAGACTTGCTCAAAGGTATTGTATTCGTAGGAGGTAGGGGTTGTCTAATGTGTGAGCCAGTTAGTATGATTTTTGTATTACTGATTTCTAAGCCAGTTAGTATGATTTTTGTATTACTGATTTCTAAGCCAGTTAGTATGATTTTTGTTTTACTGATTTCTAAGCCAGTTAGTATGATTTTTGTATTAATGATTTCTAGACTGTCCAGACAAATAACATCTATGATGAATGGTTATCTGAGTTCAAGAATCCCCTAATTGGAGTCAAACTGACAAAGAATGTAACTAATTTTCTGACGACGGGACTCGATTTGGTCCGGAACAGCTCCCTCTCCTACAAGTACTCACAACATAGCAAATCTCGTAAGTAACAGTATCTCATATTGGTCCTGTTAGTCACGTGACGACATGCACTAAAATAGACGAAATACTGCAAATGTCGTTATTTCCAGTGGTTCAAGTTTTCACTCTTAAAAACAAAAAACTTATTAACTTTGTATCCGAAAGTTTTCTCCTCTTGCAAAAAATAAAAATAAAATTTATAATAAATAAATAATATTATAAAGGAAAAAATAAATTAATAAACATAATCAATGATATTCGACGGTCTGTATTTTCAACGTTTAATGTCCATCTAAACTAAAATTTTTGCTTAACATTTCATCTTGTATTTTTCTTGTTAGGGTTAGTCAGCGTAGGAATACTGGTGAATGAAATTGGCCAACTGGATAAAACCTTTAAAACGATGGATACTCTTTTGGAGGAGAATGCTGGCGAAGACAGGAAAAAGTTCCTACTCATTCTTCAACTTTCTATGCGAGACGCTGACCTCGGGGTCAAAGTCTTTAAGGACGCCATGAAGCGTTATGCCGACTTTTATGAGACCGGTCAAGTTCATATCGTCATTGGACCTTCGGATTTGTACCATCGATTTGGTATTCCGAAGGAAACAGATGCAGACATGCGTAAAGAGATCCTTGACTACGCGCTACTGTTCCTTTATTCAAGATACCTAGCAACGTATTTTGTCCAGTTAGAACCGGGAATCGTCTGTGAACGATCTATTATCAGAAATATTTTAAAGATCGCCAAAGTTCAGACAGGGATCTGGTTTGGACTCGACTTCGGACATTTCGGATTTATTGGTACTCTGTTTCATTCTACTTTTCTCCAGAGCATGGCAGAATATCTAGCCTCTCGGTATCGGATTGAAAACATCAACGTATTATTACGCCAATTGTATCAGACAATTTCAAAAAAGTGTTTAATCTTCACTAATTCTTCGCCTTGTCTGCATCACGATATAGATCGACTGAAAAGCAGGTTTCTCTTCGAAAGGGGAGATAACACTGATCTGTTAAAGGGAGATAATCCACCCGCAATAATTGATACCACGATGACGTTGTTTGGAAACCATTCACCAGAAAAAGCTTACGATAATGACAACTCAACGTTTTTTTGGGCTTCGTCTTTAGCACTAGGAGACAATTTCAGATTGATATTTAACTCAACTGTTAACATATCGCGGGTAACTGTGATGACCGGAAGTGACAACGGCGAGAAAGACCGGTTGTCATCCGGGTATCTTCGAATGGGGACAGGTAGCCCTCCGTGTAAAAATCTGATCAGAAGAGGGGTGTTTGTACGCGGCTATGTGGACACAATAGAACAAGGAATCAGTGACTTCCCCTCTGACGTAAACTGTTTGTCGATTGACGTCACGCGCCCACAGAAACAATGGCTCGTTTTACGAGACATCAAAGTTTTTTTGCGAAAACCGGATACTTGAATTGTCCGGTTTGAAATTTAGAATGAATCGGTGCTGATAAAATATTTTTAAAAGGCCTTCGATGTTGTGATATAAATGTTAGTTATTTTTGTATGAATTTATTAATTATTAAAATAGCATAGCTTTTAATTATTAATTTTTAATGGTTATGTAAATACATTTTACAAAACAGTGTTTACGTTCTTTTTTATTCTGGACAAATTTTTTAAATAATATATTACTGAACATTTGTGCAGACAGATTTCACTGCATGTAAATAACTCCAACCTTTCATACAAAGTGGGAATCACAAGTATGTCACTGGGAATCACAATCAGGTCACTGGGAATCACAATAGGTCACTGGGAATCACAACATGTCACTGGGAATCACAACAGGTCACTGGGAATCATGACAGGTCACTGGGAATCACAACAAGTCTCTGGGAATCACAACAGGTCACTGGGAATTATGACAGGTCACTGGAAATCACAACAAGTCACTGGGAATCACAACAAGTCACTGGGAATCACAACAGGTCACTGTGAATCACAACAGGTCACTGGGAATCACAACAGGTCAGTGGAAATCACAACAAGTCACTGGGAATCACAACAAGTCACTGTGAATCACAACAGGTCAGTGGAAATCACAACAAGTCACTGGGAATCACAACAAGTCACTGGGAATCACAACAGGTCACTGGGAATCACAACAAGTCACTGGGAATCACATCAGGTCACTGGGAATCACAAAAAGTCACTTGGAATCACAACAAGTCACTGGGAATCACAACAGGTCACTGTGAATCACAACAGGTCACTGGGAATCACAACAGGTCAGTGGAAATCACAACAGGTCACTGGGAATCACAACAGGTCAGTGGAAATCACAACAAGTCATTGGGAATCACAACAAGTCACTGTGAATCACCCACAGGTCAGTGGAAATCACAACAAGTCACTGGGAATCACAACAAGTCACTGGGAATCACAACAGGTCACTGGGAATCACAACAAGTCACTGGGAATCACATCAGGTCACTGGGAATCACAAGAAGTCACTGGGAATCACAACAGGTCACTGGGACTCACAACAGGTCACTGGGAATCACAATAGGTCACCGGGAATCACAACAAGTCACCGGGAATCACAACAGGTCACTGGGAATCACAACAGGTCACTGGGAATCACAATATGTCACTGGGAATCACAACAGGTCACTGGGACTCACAGCAAGTCACTGGGAATCACAATATGTCACTGGGAATCACAACAAGTCACTGGGAATCACAACATGTCACTGGGAATCACAATAAGCCACTGGGAATCACAAGTCACTGGGAATCACAACAGGTTACTGGGAATCACAACAGGTCACTGGGAATCACAACATGTCACTGGGAATCACATCAGGTCACTGGGAATCACAACAAGTCACTGGGAATCACAACAGGTCACTGGGACTCACAACAGGTCACTGGGAATCACAACATGTCACTGGGAATCACAACAAGTCACTGGGAATCACAACATGTCACTGGGAATCACAACATGTCACTGGGAATCACAACATGTCACTGGGAATCACAACAGGTCACTGGGAATCACAACATGTCACTGGGAATCACAACATGTCACTGGGAATCACAATATGTCACTGGGAATCACAACATGTCACTGGGAATCACAACATGTCACTGGGAATCACAACAGGTCACTGGGAATCACAACATGTCACTGGGAATCACAACATGTCACTGGGAATCACAATATGTGACTGGGAATCACAACAGGTCACTTGGGATCACAAGTCACTGGGAATCACAACAGGTCACTGGGAATCACAACATGTCACTGGGAATCACAATATGTCACTGGGAATCACAACAAGTCACTGGGAATCACAACAAGTCACCGGGAATCACAACAGGTCACTGGGAATCACAACAAGTCACCGGGAATCACAACATGTCACTGGGAATCACAACAGGTCACTGGGAATCACAACAGGTCACTGGGAATCACAACAAGTCACCGGGAATCACAACAGGTCACTGGGAATCACAACAGGTCACTGGGAATCACAACAACTCACTGGGAATCACAACAAGTCACCGGGAATCACAACATGTCACTGGGAATCACAACAAGTCACCGGGAATCACAACATGTCACTGGGAATCACAAAAGTTCACTGGAAAACACAACAGGTCACTGGGAATCACAACATGTCACTGGGAATCACAACAGGTCACTGGGAATCACAACAAGTCACCGGGAATCACAACAGGTCACTGGGAATCACAACAAGTCACCGGGAATCACAACATGTCACTGGGAATCACAACAAGTCACCGGGAATCACAACAGGTCACTGGGAATCACAACAACTCACTGGGAATCACAACAGGTCACTGGGAATCACAACAGGTCACTGGG
Source organism: Pecten maximus (assembly GCF_902652985.1). Classification (NCBI taxonomy): domain Eukaryota; kingdom Metazoa; phylum Mollusca; class Bivalvia; order Pectinida; family Pectinidae; genus Pecten; species Pecten maximus. Next base: position 39,562,308 of record NC_047024.1, read on the forward strand.
AATCACAACAACTCACTGGGAATCACAACAAGTCACCGGGAATCACAACAGGTCACTGGGAATCACAACAAGTCACCGGGAATCACAACATGTCACTGGGAATCACAAAAGTTCACTGGAAAACACAACAGGTCACTGGGAATCACAACATGTCACTGGGAATCACAACAGGTCACTGGGAATCACAACAGGTCACTGGGAATCACAACAAGTCACCGGGAATCACAACAGGTCACTGGGAATCACAACAAGTCACCGGGAATCACAACATGTCACTGGGAATCACAAAAGTTCACTGGAAAACACAACAGGTCACTGGGAATCACAACAGGTCACTGGGAATCACAACAGGTCACTGGGAATTATGGCAGGTCACTGGGAATCACAACAGGTCACTGGGAATCACAACAAGTCACCGGGAATCACAACAGGTCACTGGGAATCACAACATGTGACTGGGAATCACAACAGGTCACTAGGAATCACAACGGGTCACTGGGAATCACAACAAGTCACCGGGAATCACAACATGTCACTGGGAATCACAACAAGTCACCGGGAATCACAACAGGTCACTGGGAATCACAACAACTCACTGGGAATCACAACAGGTCACTGGGAATCACAACAGGTCACTGGGAATCACAACAACTCACTGGGAATCACAACAAGTCACCGGGAATCACAACAGGTCACTGGGAATCACAACAAGTCACCGGGAATCACAACATGTCACTGGGAATCACAAAAGTTCACTGGAAAACACAACAGGTCACTGGGAATCACAACATGTCACTGGGAATCACAACAGGTCACTGGGAATCACAACAACTCACTGGGAATCACAACAAGTCACCGGGAATCACAACAGGTCACTGGGAATCACAACAAGTCACCGGGAATCACAACATGTCACTGGGAATCACAAAAGTTCACTGGAAAACACAACAGGTCACTGGGAATCACAACAGGTCACTGGGAATCACAACAGGTCACTGGGAATTATGGCAGGTCACTGGGAATCACAACAGGTCACTGGGAATCACAACAAGTCACCGGGAATCACAACAGGTCACTGGGAATCACAACATGTGACTGGGAATCACAACAGGTCACTGGGAATCACAACGGGTCACTGGGAATCACAACAAGTCACCGGGAATCACAACATGTGACTGGGAATCACAATATGTCACTGGGAATCACATCAGGTCACTGGGGATCACAACAGGTTACTGGGAATCACAACAAGTCTCTGGGAATCACAACAGGTCACTAGGAATCACAACAGGTCACTGGGAATTATGGCAGGTCACTGGGAATCACAACAAGTCACTGGGAATCACAACAGGTTACTGGGAATCACAACATGTCACTGGGAATCACAACATGTCACTGGGAATCACAATATGTCACTGGGAATCACAACATGTCACTGGGAATCACAACATGTCACTGGGAATCACAATAAATCACTTGGAATCACAACAGGTCACTGGGAATCACAACATGTCACTGGGAATCACAACATGTCACTGGGAATCACAATATGTCACTGGGAATCACAACATGTCACTGGGAATCACAACAGGTCACTGGGAATCACAACAGGTCACTGGGAATCACAACAGGTCACCGGGAATCACAACAGGTCACTGGGACTCACAACAGGTCACTGGGACTCATAGCAAGTCACTGGGAATCACAATATGTCACTGGGAATCACAACAGGTCACTAGGTATCACAACAGGTCACTTGGGATCACAAGTCACTGGGAATCACAACAGGTCACTGGGAATCACAACAGGTCACTGGGAATCACAACATGTCACTGGGAATCACAACAGGTCACTGGGAATCACAACAAGTCACCGGGAATCACAACAGTTCACTGGGAATCACAACAGGTCACTGGAATCACAATAGGTCACTGGGAATCACAATATGTCACTGGGAATCACAACAGGTCACTGGGAATCACAACAGGTCACTGGGAATCACAACATGTCACTGGGAATCACAACAGGTCACTGGGAATCACAACAGTCGCTTGGAATCACAACAGGTCACTGGGAATCACAAAAGGTCACTAGGAATCACAACAGGTGCTGAATTACCTGAGGACGGTTCATCTATATCAACCATTCTGATCTACTGGATTTCGTTAAAGCCATCAGTATAGTACAACGATAAACTGATACCAACATTTACCTACAAAAGTCATACTTGATAATTGTAAGGGATGTTACCCGCGAAGTCGTTAGGGGCCGCAATGCATTATGGGAAAGATTCGTCACGTAGGTAACTACGATTCATGTTCTCCTGTTTTACAGAGTTTTTATCATATACATAAAAAATAACCTTCGTCCGTTTTATGGAGGGATGCTGAAAACACATTTTAGTGTGGATCAAATCGACAGACGAGAAGCAGGGAACGATTTAACAAAACGCGAGAATGTTATCTTATTTTCTTTTGATTATATATATTTTATATTTTTTTTCTCTCTCGATTTTTACTAAAAAGCAAAAAATGTTCATCAACATTTTTTTCGCAATACAGAGAGAACCACAATACCATATAATCTCGATATTCAAGACTCAGCGCGTAAAATAATATAAAATAAATATTTTAGCTCCATACATAATACATTGGAAATAATCCAGGTGTCTCTGAAGGGCAAACGTCTTCTGTCATAAAAGTCGATATTTTTAGCAATAATTGTCACTTTCTGAATCTTCGATGGACTTACGTTACCACCACATTTGCCTATTTAAGAAGACAATGTAGTTGAAGTTGAATTATGAAGAACATATGTATCAAATAGGAACAATAAAACGGTATTATCAAATCAGGCCATCATTTCCGAAATAACGTCCTATAGTTTAATTGAAATGAAAAATTTAGGAGGCTTACCAAGATGACTGGCAACATATCCAGGGGTTAATTTTAAAAAGAAAAGCCTGCCTTGGCAATTATAAAAAGTGAAATGATTTAACTTAGGAAACTTACCAAAATTAACCTCTCTAGGGGTTCATTTTAAAAAGAAAAATATCTCTTAACAATCGTCACGGGCAGGTTTGTGATAAAATTTAACAGATAACGATATATGCAAGTCCATTATCTTTGCATCTCTTCTTGATTTTTATTGTAGATTGTTTTTTTTGTTTTTGTTTTTTGTTTTCTTTTGTTTTTTGTTTTCGTTGTATCCAAGACGGTTGAGTATTTCTTAGATATAGCGGAGTGATTGGAACTTCTCCAGTCGACATCTTCTGTTTCCATTTCAGAAGAAGTCACAAATCGATAGGTAGTTATTTGTTAGCTAAGTCATGCATACAAGAACAATCTCTGGGTGGTTCATTATAAATAAGACAATTTGAAAAAAACAGGAGATCCCAGAGGAATCTTGACGCCCACCATTGTACGATCTTTAATACTTCTAGGAATGATCTTTACTCTACTTTAATGATTTAATAACAAGTAGAATCTACATATAAAATCTAGGATAGGTCTAAGGAGAATTTTCTATGAATAAGAAATACATTTTATTGTAAATATGCTAAATTTCAATTCGCAGCCATTTTGAATAAGAAATACATTTTTATTGTAAATATCCTACATATGAATCTATCAAGTATTTCATTCTCCAAAAACAGCGAACAGCGATACGATCTGAATAACATCTGATGAAAGTGGGCTAAAAAATTAAAATAATCATTAATAATAATTAGCAAACACGTTTTTATTAGAAACTGATATACTCGCTTTTAAGAATTTTTATTTTTAAAATTACGTTAATTGTTTGAACTATGTTGATAACAACTGGTAACGTAGCAATTAAAAGTCTCTCTAGGGCGCGTTCGTTACGCTTCATGTGACCAAATAGAATTTTTGAGAGAAAAAAAAAATATAAAATTCGTCGCATTAAGTCAGCGACTAGTAACACATTTCTCTGAGGATTAATACATTATTAAGACTGTTTGTTAACACCCCACATATGATCAGCACCGCTGGAAACCAATGACATTGCCACAGCTTATACGGACTAGGGAATTTTCTCCAATGTTGATATCAATTATTGAAACCTTCTACATTACGAGATTATAAGCTAAAACAAGCTCACAACATCAACAGTATCGTCAATAACACCGACAATGCTAACGAGCCAACATGTTGTTTTGGGAAGAATTTCCCCTGAGGTAACATTGAAATAAATCATAAATATCTTTTTTGTATTCTATCGTATCGAGAATCCATTTAATATGCCCCAAGAGACCTTCATCTGATGAAGAAATGATAACCATATCCAATATATATAGATACATTCTAAATATAGATAATGAAAAATGTTGATGATATAGCAAAACACAGCGATTCTCGGTATAACCACTCGAGCTTCTACATACTTATCTATCTCAAACTTTACTCTAACTAATTACTAATAAATAATTATGTTGGGAGACCTCTTAGCTTATTGAGATTACTAATACCTGTAAATTATTAGCGACAAGAATGAATTTTGTCGACATACGGGTACGGGTATGCGTAGTGTTCCTTTTGCGAACAGTACTTTTAGGAACATGTACATGAAAAATCAATAAAAATTCAGCAACCCCCCCCCCCCTCCCACCCCCCAAAAATAAACCAAATAAAAAATATGTATATAAAACAGAATTATAAAAAAATAAATAAATAAATAAATAAATAATTGAATATTTAAAAAAAAAATTCTCAGATATCTATTGTGCCTATATTGGAATACACGAAGCAATCTTATCAAATGCAAGAATTAGCATTAGTTTATTAAGAAACTGTTAGGGCAATAAAAGGAACGCGCAGATGTATATATTATATACCGAGCTTGATTGGGAATCTCTCTGGACGGAAATACCACACCTGAAAGATGTTGTCAAACCGTTTAAACGTCACGTTCACAATAAAAAGGAGAGATACCCGGCAAGGATGACTAGATATTCCAATATTACAATATGTAGAACAGCGAGGGTTTATCGTAGCTTTTTTTCTGGTGTATGTAGAGAATTTAGACTAATTTGCTCTCTAATCTCTGTCACAAGTTAGAAATATATTCTTAAAAACTTTCTTCAATAAATGATGAAACTACATGCATCTCTGTTACAACAAAACGTTTTGCATATAAAGGCAGTCGAAATATAAGCAATAAACAGAGGTATGTGTCATCTTAAAAAAGCAGTCTTGACCTTTTTCTTGAAAGATCCAATACGAGACTGCAATCTCGGTGAGGGAACTGCAGAACGCTAATTTCATATCTGTCCAATATCTACTATTCAACGATTAATTCTTAGAAATTAGCTCATAAAATCATTACACATGATATCATTAATATAACCACGTTAAGTCATGGATGTGATGAATATGATGGTGATATCCATGATGTTTTGTATATGTATATCGGAGTACATTACCTACATTAAAATGTTTTATCTAAAATTCGTAGCTTTTGTGTATATCTGGTGTGGAGGGAACATAGGTACACAATATGTATTGTTTATTTTTTTGTTTTCAAATTTTCCATGACGCGGTATCATAGCGAAGCAATATGGAGAAGATCTATATTCGCAATCAAAATATTGAAATTTAATTGTTTTGTTTATTTTTAGGCAACTATCAAACATGTATGAGGAAAATTTAGATTTCAGTGAATGAGGGAAATTCTTAATTATATGATATTTATATATAATTTATTTCATCTTAATTTAGTTGTGATTGGATCAAGAGAGATAACTCTTAAACAAATAAATAAAAGAAATAAATTCTTTGTTTAAAGAAACAAAATGGATATAAAGATATGCATGGATAACAGTTTGTCGTGACCTAGTAGTTCGCTGTAACATACTCTAAAAACCTTAACGTGCTTTCATTCAATGGTTGGATGCAGGAAAATCTCTGATGCAAATGCGTAAATGAGAAACAAGAACATTGATATCTAAAATCAAATAATATATTAGGCATACAATATCAATGTTTATTTATCTATTTATTAATCATGTGCTTTTTTAAATTAGTAACTGGAAGTATTATATTCTTGCGTAATACCTGTTTTATCTATCAGTAAATATACAGATTTTAATTGTTCAGCAATCAGCAATTTTTTCCTCATGTTATGGGAGCAAGATATCAATATATATCTGATACCACAGTAAAATGCCCCCATATACAACAGACGTAAACTAATGGTTACGTCACTCGATCTTTCGAGTGAGTTTGCCACGCCACCTATCGTCAACCACTTAAGTGACCAAGATGGACAGTGGCTATTAACAGAACTCAAAGATTTGAAGAGAAAGTTGTGAGAGGTTAAATCTAGTCTAATAATCTTTTAACTTCAGTTTTAATTAACTCTACATAACAGCTACAGTTGTGTACAGTTCACATTAATGAACTTTTCAAATACACGGTACAATGTTAAATAGTATAGCATCACCAATCAAATCATATATGGCTGATTGAAGAGGTAAAGGGGAATTAGAAATAAATTAAGCAAAGATTTAAATAATAGAATAAAAACAACGAATTAAAGGGAACAGGAAATATCTTTAAAAAAGATAAACGGCATAGTTTTAATGCTGGTGGTTATTGTAAAACTGCTAGTGAAATAAATCAACGAACTAATGCGTTTCAGCACGGATAACAAAATTATATCAGTTTGAATCATTTTTGGTGATAATAAGACTGCGTTTGAATCCGGAATATAATTTTATTAATGTGTCATTTGAAAAGATACATCCACTTTTTCAGCTTGCATTCTTAACTTTGTTTCGTTTTTAACTGTTATATCTGCATTTTGCATTTACCGCTACACTGACCAATCACATACTTCATCTTTACCAGTAACGCCACCTGTCGCGTCATATCCGGGACCAAGAGAATATTATACGGCTATACCGAAAAAACTAAATAACTTATATCCTTACAAATATTCGAATCAGCTCAATATAACTTGTACTGATGAATTCAGATAAATGTTTGACTTCTTAATCACAGGGATTTGACACATTTCTTCATCCGAGGTACATTTGACTGTTAATATGTATTAAATGTATAAATGTTTAAACAATCTTATTATATCTGAAGACGATATCAAAGATGCGAGCTCTTGCTTAGACATCTCCAAGGCAGTTGGCCCTGATCTGATGAGTCTACGCCAAGGAAGCTTCACATATCCTTTGGTATCACCTGTCAATCTTATTTAACAAATCTTTGTCTACTAACACTTTTCCGGAATTGTGGGAAAAAGCGAATGTTACTCCTATTCACAAACAATCCGATCTTAGTAATATTAAGAATTACCGCCCTATCTCATTGTTAAGTATAATTGGAAAATTGATGGAAAGATGTGTTTATAAACATGTTTTTAATTTTCTTAATACTAATACATGTACTATCATAACAAACCACCAGCAGGTGTCTCTACTGTAAATCAGTTGTTAGGTATATCTCATGACATAGGTAAAGCCATTGACAACGGTAAAGAAGTAAGAGCAGTGTTTTGTGATGTAAGCAAGGCATTCGACCATGTGTGGCATCGCGGTCTTGTATGCAACATTTTTTCAGTGGGAATTCGAGGGAATCTATTAGTTTGGTTTGCTAACTATCTTTCAAATAGGAAACAGAGAGTGGTCTTAAATGAAAGTTCTTCTAGTGTGCTTAATATAAATGCAGGCGTTCCTCAAGGATCCATCCTTGGGCCTCTTCTTTTTCTTATCCATATTAATGATATTGTTGAAAATATTCAAGCAATGGTAAAGTTATTTGCTGACGACACTTCTTTATATCTTATTGTATAAACACCTCTTAATGCTTCTCGCATTTTTCAAAACGATATATTGTTGGTAGGAGAATGGTCTTCTAAATGGTTGGTAGATCTTAACCCTAATAAAACGGAGAGTCTCGTATAAGTAAAAAAGTTAACAAACCTCCTCGTCCGGTTCTCCTTTTAAATATTATCCCTATTTCTGAAGTTAATTCTCACCAACACCTGGATGTTACTATCTCAAACAACGCTGAATGGAAACAGCATATTGACAATGGTATTGTTAAAGTGTCATATCGCATTAACATTTTTAGAAAATTGAAATTTAGAGTCGACAGCCGAAGTCTGCAACAGATGTATTTGTCTTTTAATCGTCCCTTGTTGGAATACGCCGATGTCGTATGAGACAACCTCACAATAGAATATGTAAAAAAGTGTATCCAACTTGAAGCTATTAGAATAAGATGTGGTGTCACTAAACTAGCTAGTCATGATTCACTTTACCTGGAAACTGGAATAGAGCCATTGTCGGAAAGAAGACGCAAACATAAAATTATCCAACTTTATAAAATCATTCAGGGACTGACACCCAGCTATTTGTCAGAAATACTACCTAGTCGAATCAATAAAATGCATGGTCATAATACATGCCAATCTCAAAATAATGCTAACCTACTTGTACAGGCCAGAACCACGTTTTATAATAAATCCTCTTACTATTAACTTAAGGAATAATTTGCCTCCTGATATAAAAGTTAATCCTTCCATTTCATTCCTGAAACTATATCTTTTAATCATATCTACAGCTGTCACTACTTTACGCGGGTTTACGAGTGTGTGTTGTACTCTACTCCTCCAAGAAATGTATTCCACCACTCCCCCCTCCTCCCCCTTCCTTCTCCCCCTCCCCTTCTCGTTTCAATATTTTCTCTTCTATTCAGCTACATTATTCTTAATGTGTTAATGTTATCATTTTACGTATTGATATTACTATTATAACGACAGTATTATCTTTTCTCTGCTGATTTTACAACCTACGGGCCTGGAGTCATGTTGAGCTATGTACATACAAGATGTATGTCTGTGGCTCACCATGACATCTTTTCCGTTTAACATGCTTGTCACAAAAGAGAAGACGGAATAATATAAGTACGTAAGTACTTCTTTCCGAATTCTCTGTTATTCTCTCTTTTTGTATTATCTTATTGTCATTTTGAACAAATAAATACTGTTTAAACCAAATGTATAATACTGACCACGGGTTTGGATTTGGTGTCAGAGCCCTGTCCTTTTTCATAACAAAACTGAATTATCACCTGGCGATTCTGGTTTTACCTGTGATTATTTCCAGAGTTATCGATCTTGACACACACAAACCCTTTTTACACATACACAAAATCCAGGTGGTATTTTTGGAAACATTTATTGAAACAATACAATAGCATTGCAGGTGAGGACAATAGCAACAAAGGTTTTGTAGGACATGGTTACATAAAAATCATTGATAAATATAGTTTTTGCAGAAATTACTTAATGAACTTGAATATACCGTTATCAAAGATGCTACAGTGCCGTCAGCATATACACCGCCTTTCACTAAAATTTATAAAACGGCACCCACGGTATCAAAACCATTCAACTGACACCAACAAATAAAAAGATATTAACAGTGTCCCAATAATGATCGTTTTTATGACTTATAACCCCACCAGAGTGGCCTGTCGTGTTGACCTTTGATTGACAGGCGAGTTGATATCAATATATGGAAGACTTCTTGCATTGGGGAATCACGTGAGGGGCTGCTCAGGTGAGTACAGGTATATAAGGTGTAACGAGTTCGAATCTCAAATATCCTTTTTTTCCGTTATAATAAAAGTATTTATTTTTTTTGTTGGTGTGCTGTATTTTGTTCGTCGGTATTTTTTATGTAACTTTTTTTGTTCCTATTTTTTCTTCTTCCTTCTTTTTTTTTTTCCAGTTTTACATTCCTTTATTGCCGTCATCAGAGAGGTATTCTAACGACCAAGAATATTCGATATTTAACTGTTGATGATTAAAATACGTAAATACGTTTTACATGTCAGCGACTGGGTTTAATTTTTTCCTTTTTTTTCTTTTCTATTTTACCTGTTGGTGTATAGGTCCATTGAATACATGACACAGGGACCATGCTCAATAAACATAATATTATCGTATAATACAATATTAATTTATTACGTTTTTTAAAAGACCCGCCACTGGTCGCTGTTGTGTTTCCAAATCTCTTGTACGTATTATTTCAGCCGGTTACTCCACAGCATATATATATGTAACATATATACCAACGCACTAACGGATCGCCAACTTTGCGTATTACGAGAAAAAAAATAAATTAGAAGCTGACGCATTTGGAGGGTGGTAATAGCATGACGTTTCTAACTTTGGGTATTGTATAAAAATAAACAACCTATTCTTGTTTTAAATCGATCATAATCGGCGCTGTAGCATATTTGATAAACATATTATTTCAATTAAACAATAGACATATACATTTGACTTCATCAAGCCTCGATTTCATTGACATATATATACAATACAAACATCTATATAACGTCACTGTTATTAACAATCAAAACTCTGTATGACATCACTGATAAATTTACAATCAAAACTCTGTATGACATCACTGATAAATTTACAATCAAAACTCTGTATGACATCACTGATAAATTTACAATCAAAACTCTGTATGACATCACTGATAAATTTACAATCAAAACTCTGTATGACGTCACTGATAAAATAACAATAATAACTCTGTATGACGTCATTGATAAATTAACATAAAAACTCTGTTTGACGTCATTGATAAATTAATAATAAAAACTATGTATGACGTCATTGATAAATTAACATCAAAACTCCGTATGACGTCACTGATAAATTAACAATCAAAACTCTGTATGGCGTCATTAATATACTAACAATAAAATCTCTGTATGACGTCATTGATATACTAACATTAAAACTCTGTATGACGTCATTGCTATATTAACATTAAAACTCTGTATGACGTCACTGAAATATTAACAGCAAAACTCTGTATGACGTCACTGATATACTAACAATAAAAACTCTCTATGACGTCACTGATCAATTAACAATTAAAAGTCTCTATGACGTCACTGATACACTGTATATCTATAATGAACCTCAATATACGGCCACTGATATGTTTTGTATAATAAACCTCCAATATGACATTCACTTATTTCAAATCTCGATAAATACCTACCCATTTTAAAAGACTCCACTTCAATTTTGTAAACCCCTATATACGATGTGTTTCTCTCCTATTATACAAATGTCTACCTTTATTACGTCATTAAATGAACTAGCTATTGATATGACGATACAAAACCAACCCAAATGTCATTGTCGGTATAATGGCATTATAAAGAGGTTTTAATTAACATATAATTACAACAAAATCACTTTTCATAAAGTCGCACCCATTTTGTGTCTCATCTTTTCTACAGAATAGTGAAATACTCGAATCAACAAAAACAAAAGACAGAATATAAAAATAAAGAAATACAAGCAAATTGTTTATATATGTACATCAACATGGGGTCGATTTGTAGGGCTGACACCCATTTTACTTACGGTATATTGTGTCACCAGTTAGAATATCACACCATCGTCTAAACAAACAATAGATAACACGTAATTGTCAATAATAATAATAATACACAATAATTTGGATTATTTACATCACTGTTTTGGCTGTATTGGGAATGTGTTTATGTACAGGGATAGTTTGTTTGTTACGACATTACTTCGCGTTATCTTATAGCTATCATGATTTGTACTTCTGAAGCTAATTCACGTGTAATAGTAGCTCAAACAACCTCGAAATGTGCTCTATGGAAGCTATAAACGTATCATAAATAATATTGTTTAATATGTCTAATATTGCCGTACGTTGCCCCTAACATTGCCCCTAACGTCGTCCCTAACATTGCCCCTAACATTGCCCCTAACATTGTCTAACATTGCCCCTACCGTCGTCCCTAACATTGCCCCTAGGGTCGCCCCTAACATTGCCCCTAACTTTGCCTCAGTCCCCCCCCCTCCCCCTCCCCAAATGTTTCCCCTTACGTCGCCCCTAGTGTTGCCCCTAAAGTTGCCTTGAATAGATCATACAGGAAAGATAAGTTAAAGACTTTGTAAAATAGTTAATATTAAATGTAAAGATAAACATGTAAAAAATACACACACAAAGGGCAAAAATAGGAAAGTGAAAGATAACAATACATATATTTACAACAACATAATACATCATATTGGTGAGATAGGTACACACAAATGTTTTGTGACGTCATCTTTCAGTAGCACTATACTAACAAGGTGGCCTTTCATTGTATTGTTTTGGGAAACAATTGTTCCATTTTAATTGGCGTTTTAACAATAACAATCATATAATTAAAAAAAATCTGTTTCATCTGTAGATGATGGGCTTATAGCATAAATATTGACTCATACAAATTTCGCTAACTCATAGAGGACGTTTAACCCAGACAAAATCTAGACTCATAATAACCTATTGTCCACACATACTCGTTCACGGAATAAGAAATCATAATATCTAATTACTGGTTGGCTGTTAAGATATTACCAGGAAGTGCGTCTCCCATCATTAACCCAGCAGCGCATTTTACACGGTAAACTGACCTGTCAGTGTGACGTATCACATGCTGATAAATTGCACGTAATCACACGTGACACGTGCATTTTTTGTCTCATTGTTGTAATCCCTAGAGTTAAGATGACCGAAGTATTCATTGGACTGAAAGTAGGTCAAATATGTAACAATTTAATGGGACACGTGGGTAATGTTCCGATATTAAATGGGAGAAGGCCTTAGTAAGTTGCAATAACTTGTGCCTAATCCCTTTTCCTTAATTGAAATAAAATATGTTTAAAGTAAGTAAATTAAATATTACACTTAGTTTGTGCGAGATTATTTTGGTGGAATACTGCTTTGATTTGCAAAACCATTGTAGTTATCGTGGTTGAAGTCACCAGCCTTCTGATCAATCCCTGTCTGAAAATTCTTCCAACAAAGACAGTGTTACGATAATTCGAACCAAATGGTTTTAGGTAATTTGAATTTATAATATACCATATCTTTGAATAAATACATGTCATTTATCATAGCATGAATCATTCTGAGTGATAACTATTGGAAACTTTAAGAAAATAGATTATATTTGGTAGAAAATAAAATAATTGCGATTCTACATACAGTGATGCATAAATATCACTACTGATGGTTACACCTAGGTGTATGTTACGATCTCCCCAAATATCACTGGAGCTAAAGTGATTTTACTGGTTAAAGTTTGAAGTGTCTCGTACCTGTACAGTTAAGGGATATTATCAGATATCCTTGTCCATATATAAAGCCTGGATTTATAAATATCTATCACAAATTGTGTTTTATAGAACCTCGATCTGAGAATTCATATCATCTACGGATGTTAAATAGAGCCTCGAGTTGACAAGTTATGGCACCAATTGGTGTTATATAGAGCCTCGATTTGAGAATTCATATCCCCAACTGTAGTTCCAAAGAGCCCCGATTTCAGAAATTATATCACCAATTGGTGTTATATAGAGCCTCGATTTGAAAATATCTATTCACCAACTAGTGTTATATACAGCCTCGTTTTGAGTATATATATAACAAACTGGTATTATAAAGCGCCTCGATTTGAACGATTTGAAAATGTCTATTACTAATACAATCTTAAATATTTTACTTAAATCTAGTTATCTACACTACAATGTAGACTCGCTCATCCAACCGGCAGGAATCGTGTTTTGTTTTCCATCCAACATTTTGTCATTCCTTCCTTTATATAATTCCACTTTCTCACAGTCCAGCCATTCTAATGGGAGCGAGTGAAGCCAGATGATCAGATGGGATTCTGTACTTTTATCACTTTATCTGACAACGCTTCAATGCCTAAGCATGGTTTAAGAATTAAGAAACAGCATCAAGCATTTTCAAACACTTAAACAGAAATCACATAATATTTGTACAACCTCAATCAAATTTGGCGGGTTTTTCACACACGTAGTGTCTTGGAATAGCACAAACCTCGTCGTCCCACTGGAAGCCATGATGAACATACAACTGGAGACAGTCCTGGTCTCCTTGGAAACTATTCGGTTCACTCTGGTGCCAGAATAACGGTCCTATCTCCTTACGTGTCTCGTGCCATTCCCATACTCCCTCATTCCGGATGTCAGAACCTCCGAGCCAGTAGCCATCGTAAGAACCACCATCTGTAATATTGTGAATATTTTGTGAAAGTTGTGTCGAAAAGACAAAGGTGAAATAAAAGTGCCTATACTGATATCAAAAAGGAGGTTATCCTCAAAGAATGAATGTAGTAAAGCTGAATATTGTATAAATAATTATTGAACAATGACATTCCTCTTTAGAAGATAAAATGAATAAATGAATAAAAATTAAATAAAAAAAAAACCAAAAAAACCCCCCAAAACCCCCCCAAAAAACAACAAAGGAGCTTAAAACTGTGTCAAAGACAAAACCTGTATAATATTCAAAAGAGTTGGGATCGTGATATCAATCAAGAATAACACCTTAAGAACAATTAGTTAGCTATTAAGTTGGAAGAAACGTTACTATATATCCTTATCCTTAGATCCTATGGCGTGATACAAAGATATCTTTCTCTGTAGGGACCCTAACGTTTGTGAAATAATGTATTCGCGAACTCTAGGTGATTAACAGTGGTAACATCTGTAGGGTCTTAAATAATTATTCATGTCTCCAATCCTAGTTCCCTAGAAACCTGCATAGTTATGTTATGGCTCTAACTTCGTTGCATAGATACCTAACATAATTTTACTTGGGTCCTAACTTAGTTATTCCAGGGCTCTAACAAAGTTAGCTTGATACCTAACCTAGTTATTCTAAGGCTCTAACAAGTTATCTTGAGATCTAACAAAGTTATCTTGAGACCTAACAAAGTTATCTTGAGACCTAACAAAGTTATCTTGAGACCTAACTTAGTTATTCCAGGGCTCTAACTAAGTTACCTTGATACCTAACCTAGTTATTCTAAGGCTCTAACAAAGTTATCTTGAGACCTAACAAAGTTATCTTGAGACCTAACAAAGTTATCTTGAGACCTAACAAAGTTATCTTGAGACCTAACCTAGTTATTCTAAGGCTCTAACAAAGTTATCTTGAGACCTAACAAAGTTATCTTGAGACCTAACCAAGTTATTCCAGGGCTCTATCTAAGTTACTTTGAGACCTAACCAAGTTATTCCAGGGCTCTATCTAAGTTACTTTGAGACCTAACCAAGTTATTCCAGGGCTCTATCTAAGTTACTTTGAGACCTAACAAAGTTATCTTGAGACCTAACAAAGTTATCTTGAGACCTAACTTAGTTATTCCAGGGCTCTAACAAAGTTATCTTGATACCTAACCTAGTTATTCTAAGGCTCTAACAAGTTATCTTGAGACCTAACAAAGTTATCTTGAGACCTAACAAAGTTATCTTGAGACCTAACAAAGTTATCTTGAGACCTAACAAAGTTATCTTGAGACCTAACTTAGTTATTCCAGGGCTCTAACTAAGTTACCTTGATACCTAACCTAGTTATTCTAAGGCTCTAACAAGTTATCTTGAGACCTAACAAAGTTATCTTGAGACCTAACAAAGTTATCTTGAGACCTAACAAAGTTATCTTGAGACCTAACCAAGTTATTCCAGGGCTCTAACGAAGTTTCCTTGAGACCTAACCAAGTTATTCCAGGGCTCTATCTAAGTTACTTTGAGACCTAACCAAGTTATTCCAGGGCTCTAACGAAGTTACTTTGAGACCTAACCAAGTTATTCCAGGGCTCTAACGAAGTTACTTTGAGACCTAACCAAGTTATTCCAGGGACTCTATCTAAGTTATCTTGAGACCTAACCAAGTTATTCCAGGGCTCTATCTAAGTTACTTTGAGACCTAACCAAGTTATTCCAGGGCTCTAACGAAGTTACCTTCAGACCTTACCTAGTTATTCCAGGGCTCTATCTAAGTTACTTTGAGACCCAACCAAGTTATTCCAGGGCTCTATCTAAGTTACTTTGAGACCTAACCAAGTTATTCCAGGGCTCTATCTAAGTTACTTTGAGACCTAACCAAGTTATTCCAGGGCTCTATCTAAGTTACTTTGAGATCTAACCAAGTTATTCCAGGGCTCTATCTAAGTTACTTTGAGACCTAACCAAGTTATTCCAGGGCTCTATCTAAGTTACTTTGAGACCTAACCAAGTTATTCTAGGGCTCTATCTAAGTTACTTTGAGACCTAACCAAGTTATTCCAGGGCTCTATCTAAGTTTCCTTGAGACCTAACTTAGTTATGCCAGGGCTCTATCTAAGTTTCCTTGAGACCTAACCAAGTTATTCCAGGGCTCTATCTAAGTTTCCTTGAGACCTAACCAAGTTATTCCAGGGCTCTATCTAAGTTTCCTTGAGACCTAACCAAGTTATTCCAGGGCTCTATCTAAGTTACTTTGAGACCTAACCAAGTTATTCCAGGGCTCTATCTAAGTTACTTTGAGACCTAACCAAGTTATTCCAGGGCTCTATCTAAGTTACTTTGAGACCTAACCAAGTTATTCCAGGGCACTATCTAAGTTACTTTGAGACCTAACCAAGTTATTCCAGGGCTCTATCTAAGTTACTTTGAGACCTAACCAAGTTATTCCAGGGCTCTATCTAAGTTTCCTTGAGATCTAACCAAGTTATTCCAGGGCTCTATCTAAGTTACTTTGAGACCTAACTTAGTTGTTCTAGGACTTTAACTACATGTTACCTTGAGATCTAACTTAGTTATTCCAGGGCTCTCTTATATGATTACTTAGAGACGTGAACAAAATTATTTTATAATCCTAACTTGGTTACTTAGAAACGTGACCTAGTTATATTATGACCCTGACCTAAGTGTGTTGCTACCTACGCTCTTAGCTTAGTTACTAAGATACCGAAAATAGCTATTATAGGCATCTAACTTAGTTACCTAGGGTCCTTAATCAGACTCAATACTATCTTGAGGAGTTGATGAACAAAAGATATGTTTGTTGTTTGGCATATTAAAACGTGCTTTATTGTTGCTCTTACATGTCATTAAAAGACTTATACATATAACATTATATACCTATCAAAGTTTTGTATATTCTATCGAGTAAAACTTTCCAAGAATTTCACATCAAATTTTATGTGCATTACATGACTTCTCCGGTATTTTTAAAGTTATTTTATTTATTTTCCGACCAAGCTGACATGTCCTTTAAGATGATCAATTGTGTTAAGCGTGGGAGTAAACACAGCCACACCAGACTCACTGATCACTTTAATTCATCTTCAATCGAAAAGTTCTCCATTTGAGAAATGATACGGAAGAGAGATTTTACAAATTATCCAAGACAGAAAACAATAAAGCCTGCTGTTGGTGACGGGATTAACTATGTCAATTCATTCGGGCGGTTAGCTGTTAAAATTCACACTTTTTATCGCTAATAAGAATAATCACGCCCTTCTCTGTGATGGTTTATCAATCAAAGAAAAATATAAAAGACTTGATAACATGTCACAGCAGATAAATGTTCTAACGGATCACTCTACGGTTTATAGGAGAAATCAATCGAGCAGGTTTTAATCCCAGATCTGCTCCACCCATAAAAAAGTTCAGTTTTTTTGTGATTTACGTACATCAGGATGGATTTATAGAATATATAATACAAATAAATTAGAATAGAAATTTACATGTACCCGTAGTTTATAAGCATATGATGAAAATAAGTAAATAAATAAATAAATAAATAAATAAATAAAGCCATATTATGAAGCAGAAGACGCTTTCTCCCCCGAAACACCTGATCTCGTTTTCCTTCTTCTTTTACAAACCTATATTGATAAAAATGTCTTTATTTTCCTAAAGCATTATCTTCTTTTTTTTAAATTCTAAGATTCTTGTTTACACTTCGGCAATGATTTGACGTTTTTTTTAGCTTTTTGGATACACTTTTCCCAAGTAAATCAAACAGCCGTCAAGTATCTTCGCTGTTCAATGAAAACTAAGTCCCGTGAGAGAACCATGTCACATACGTCTGCGTAACAGAGGTTGCTGAACCCTGTCAATATTACTGAGAACAACATTGATATATTACAGTAAATAATTATCTATATTACTTCCTAATACTACGTTACTAGGTCAACATAAGGTCACTTACCTGTACATTAAATACAGGTAAAATATTGACCTTTATACAATTGATGAAATATGGTATTCGTCGTTTGATAAATCATGTCTGAAGATTTTTGTTATCTGAATTTTTTGGACAACATTTTTGCCAATATTTAAAATGAATTATCAGTTTGTGCCATTTTAAAGTAAACATTTTATTATGAAATAATTTTAGAAAATGCTAATTTGTTTTTTGTCAATGTGTATTGCAAATGGTTATCACGAACAATAGTAAATCATTTTGTCATGCCAACTGTCAACCTTAATGTATTTATATAACATATATATAATGTAATAAAGAAAATCGGAAAACTTTTCACGACGTAATGTTAACTTTTCATGATGTAATGTTAACTTTCACGATGTAATGTCAACTTTTCACGATGTAATGTTAAATTTTCACGATGTAATGATAAATTTTCACGATGTAATGTTAACTTTTCATGATGTAATGTTAACTTTTCACGATGTAATGTTAAATTTTCACGATGTAATGTCAACTTTTCACGATGTAATGTTAAATTTTCACGATGTAATGTTAATTTTTCACGATGTAATGTCAACTTTTTACGATGTAATGTTAACTTTTCATGATGTAATGTTAAATTTTCACGATGTAATGTTCAATTTTCATGATGTAATGTTAACTTTTTACGATGTAACGTTAGCTTTTCACGATGTAATGTTAAATTTTCACGATGTAATGTTCAATTTTCATGATGTAATGTTAACGTTTCTGTTTTCTCGTCTATTGTAGAATATGATTGTTCTAAATGTCGTCTTCCATAAGATAGTCTTTTTCAATTCTTACTCTTAATGTTACCTTCTCTGTTCCGGGCTGTGTCTTGTATGAACCGGTTTTCCTCGGTAGTATATATTCTGGCAAGATGTCCTCCCATGTTATGGCACTGTGTCTGTAACGTAAACAACAAGGAATCTCCAAAATCCAGGGCGAAATGTAAAGAAAAATAAGTTGGTCACGCAGACTGTTGATTTCTTTTATCCAAAATTAATAAAAAATGTGATAAATCATACAATTTTCATTTAATGGAAATTTAGACTATTGAAATGAGCAAGGATAATAACACCATCAGGGTCAAGTTGTTCAAAACGCTAAATCACGTAATATGTGAAAATATCACTTCTCGTTTTCTTCTAAACCTAAGTGTGTGTATTCCTTAAAGTTGGCAGGTAGGAAGAGACTGAATAGTGCTATAGACTTTTGTTGTGACTTTTACCCTAAATGACTTCATGTCAGGATTGTTGTAAATTGTTGTTAAACTGCGATTAAGCTAAACTCAATTTGGTAAAAAAAAAACTGGGTCCAGGTGTTACGGAATAGTAAGAGTTCCGTATTTTATCGATAAGCTAATGTTGTCAGGTATGTACGGCCCTCGAACAGTATTTTAAAGTATAGTGTGTGTTTTTAGAGCAATCTTTTCTCACATTGACATATGCCTTACAGTGAATAGGGAACTTAATTCTCATTATAATAAAATGTTACACAGGATATACTCACTAGTGCTGAATTCCACGTGCGTTTGTCATCGCTGAAGTAATAACAGTCACGTTGAAATTCTAACCACCCAACTTCGCATACCTCCGATGGGGGAGCTTTTACCGGTACAGGGGTCTGTGGCGTCCTCTCGGCAGGGGTGGGCTGGGTAGTTGTCGTTGATTTAGCTACGTTGAATGGCTGATCATCAGGAACTGTTAGCTTCGCGACTGAAAAATATAATTTTATTAAAAATGGATTTTGTGACAATCACCGTAATGCTACACTAAAATCAGAAAGATTTTGCACAATGAAAAATGTTATAATTTAAAATTGGCACCCAATAAAATAACTGTGCATTTAAAAACTATATATATATACTGTAAATCAGTCATACGTCTATGTTCATACGAGAGGAGAGCCAATCCCGATTTCAAATTTTTCGTGGTTATTTGTACGAAAATAACACATTTGGATGACGGATAAGCTATTGGTTACCTATATAGTAGGCTCGAAGGGTCCGTGACTCTGATACAAAATGTAGTTCATCATTTGCGAGTTTAAAGTCATTTGCAGCGTTAACGAAATCATGTTTTTGCGATTATGTCTGAAGTGGTTAGTTCGCAAATAAAGGTTTTTTTCCAATTCTTAAAATAGAATCTTTGAAGTAATTGCATGTTCGAAGTATCAGATGAGATAATTATAGGTCGGCCGGTATAGCGAAGGATCATATTGGCCGGTTTATTCAGGTTACACTAAGCACTTTCGAAGTTAGCTTTTGCATCCTTGTATGCATCTTACAACTTTTCTCTTGTTCTGATTGGATGTGAGATCGTCACGTGCAGTAAGCTACATTGCAGACGGGCAATACAATCGTGGATTAGCATGTACTGCATTTACATATTTATATATATTATTTTATAAACCAGGTATAAAGTCATATTGATCTCATCAACGGTCAATAAAGGATAGCCATCATAGGATTACTCAGAGATTGTCGTCCATCTTAATATTCTTATATTGTTTTAATTTGTAAATATGAAGTGCCCACTATAATGTATGTTATGTAATATTATGTTTTATGAAACCGACTATAATTAAACACAGTTTTTGGTGCAGCTACATGAACATGTTGGCCTATCTGAACTAGGATAAAACGTCATTAGCTTTAGCGACATAACCTTATTCATTGTCTTCAATTTAAGTGATAAATATTTTAAAAGTAATAAGAAATGATAAGAAACCATAATGATGTTTCTTGTATCCATGTTCGGTACTGTTTATGTAAGTATATATATATTCACTGATGTGAATGGTCTTTCCTAAGCATGCTTCTGTTTCAAACTTTTTACTGAATTAACGGATGAAGGTCTATATATCTATATTGATGCAAATGATTTCCCTTAAAAATGTTCCTGGTTGAATTCACATATCTGCCTAATTAGGAGAATTTTATATTCCAATTGCCAATACACAATACTAATAAACTACAAAACATACCTGCCTCATTAGGAAAATTTTATATAACAATTACCCGTACACAATAAATATATTCCTATACGAGTAAATTACATTAGAATTCAGATTGTAATAACAAACACGTAATAAAGTGTTGTTGTATTTGTTCTCAGTCGGGATATTCACAGTATAGCGTAGTTATGTGTTTATAAATTGTTAAGATAAATTAACATGACCTATATAGCCTGTTTACGGTGTCATTTGTCTCGTCCTTCTGTACGTCCTCATCGCTTATAGTTTGCGGCGTATTGAAGCCAAATCACACTTGTAGTCGAACGCGTTCACGGATTGATCATCCACGGTAATTAACCTGTCAGGGATGTTGATTAAGTGAACAACGATGTCATGCTTGGAAGACTCTTTTTTCTCTGTAGAACATTCACTACGGTATCTGTTCTCGTAGCCATCCGCGTAGCATCTCCCCAGACATCGAAATTATTTATGTTCTCCTTTGTAATGGATGTCTTTAATCTAGTATAATTGTTTAGAAGAAGGTGAATTAGTCTGAGCTGAATCTGAGTTTTGGATATTTTTTTTTTTAAACAGACGGAATTCCTTAAAACGATAATATAACTTAATTTGGAATTTAATTGTGTCATATTAACTTGTCGGATATGTGTGAAATATAACGATTCTTTTGTATATATTTAGTAATCAGAAACATTTGAATTTTATTATATATCATTATATAAGTAATATTAAATGCTATGCGTATCTAAAACATGTATCATACCGGTAGGTCATCTCTTACATGGGGTTAAGTATGTTATGATATATAATAAATCTACCTTAAAGGTAGACTGTAGGTAATTGTAATATGATGTTATATCAATACACAATGTAGAACTTTTTTTAATATAAATCTACAATGTAATTGAGCTTTTGTATATGAATGTTTACTATATGAAACAGAGCGCAGGAATTAGATAAATTTAAACCACTGCCTCCGCTAGGGACCGAACCCGGGACCTCTGGCTTACTAGTCTTGCGCTCAACCGATCGTGCTAAAGAGAAAATCTCTCTAGCCGAGCGGTATATCGCGGCTAGTATTTACCAGGGTTACATACTCCCCCTCCAGGAAAGAACTCGTCCTCGAATTTCCAGGGGTAACAGCGATGCTTTCGCAAGCAGCGATGAGTATCACTCTCGAGTCCCTACATGGGCACCAATGTAACAGAGCGCAGGATTAATTAAATTTAAATCACTGCCTCCGCTAGGGATCGAACCCGGGACCTCTGGCTTACTAGTCTTACGCTCAACCGATCGAGCTAAAGAGAAGATCTCTCTAGCCGAGCGGTATATTGCGGCTAGTATTTACCAGGGTTACATATAGGTAATTGTAATAGACATATTTCATATAAATATGTTTGGAGGTTATTGCGATAGAACTATGATGTATAAATATATAATGTGGGTATTTCTAATGGAACCATTATATATAATATACAATGTAGGTTATGATTATAGAACTATTAGATATAAATATATACTGTAAGTACTTAAAATTTTGATATATTGTATATTTACAGTTGGTTAATTTAATGGAATAGTATGTATCATATTGCTGGTTGATTAACTGTGTTCTTTTATATCAGAACTATTTTGTAATTACTATATAAATCTACCAGTGGATTAAATGTATTCTATTATATTTGAACTATTTTGTAATAACCAAATAAATCTACCAGTGGATTTAATGTATTATAATTTATTAAAACTACTTTTTAACTACTATATGATTCTACCACTACATTTACTGTATTATGATTTATTAGAACTATTTTATAACTACTATTAAAATCTACCAGTGGATAAACTGTATTTTGTTATATTTAAACTATATTGCATCTAATATATAAATCTACCAATGGATAAAATGTAGTATAATTTACTAGAACTACTTTATAACTACTATATAAATCTACCAGTAGATTAACTGTATTATAATTTATTATAACTACTTTGTAACTTTCATACAAATCTACCAGGGATAAACTGTATTTTGTTATATTCTAATTAAATTGTACCAATTATATAAATCTACCAGTGGATTAACTCTATTCTATCATATTAGAGCTACTTTATAACTACTCTATAATTCTGACAGTGGATCACATATTCTCTATTATATTATAACTAGTTTGCAACTACTATATAAATCTACCAGTAGATTAACTGTATTATAATTTATTATAACTACTTTGTAACTTTCATACAAATCTACCAGTGGATAAACTGTATTTTGTTATATTCTAATTAAATTGTACCAGTTATATAAATCTATTTATAATTTATTATAACTATTTTGTCACTATAATATAAATCCACCAGTAGATTAACTTAGTCTATTATATTACATAACTACAATTGTACTTACTTTATAAATCTCACAGTGGATTAACTGTATTCTATTACATGATAACTATTTTGTAACTACTATATAAATCTGAGAGTGGATTGACTCTATTCTATTATATTACATAACTACAATTGTACTTACTTTATAAATCTCACAGTGGATTAACTGTATTCTATTACATGATAACTATTTTGTAACTACTATATAAATCTGAGAGTGGATTGACTCTATTCTATTATATTACATAACTACAATTGTACTTACTTTATAAATCTCACAGTGGATTAACTGTATTCTATTACATGATAACTATTTTGTAGCTACTATATAAATCTGAGAGTGGATTGACTCTATTCTATTATATTACATAACTACAATTGTACTTACTTTATAAATCTCACAGTGGATTAACTGTATTCTATTACATGATAACTATTTTGTAACTACTATATAAATCTGAGAGTGGATTGACTCTATTCTATTATATAAAAAACTATTTTAAACTATTATATAGATCTGACAGAGAATTGACTGCGGTTTTTATAATACAAAATAAAGTATAAATCTACTGCAACCTAACCGTCGAAAAACAATAATAAAGATATGATATCTAATATCTTCTCTGTAAAAAGATATGTATTTCATGACATTGTCTCATACTTGTTATGGTTACGATCGCACAACATAAGTGAAAAAAAACTAATAAATTATTGGACGGTACCTGAGGAAAACTTTGACAACGCTGACAATGCATTTACTTAGTTATTGTTCTTTTCATTTGTTCTTATTGGTCAATTGTCTGCAGTCAATTAATTTGTGTTTTGTATTTTTCTTTTTCTTCGTTGAAACACATTTTTATGGATATACGAGGGCTGGTTGATAAGTTGTGAGCCTCATATTGAAGGATTTGAATTTCGCCGGACATATTGTATTGTTTTTCAACATAATCCCCTTCAGTATCTACACACTTTTGCCAGTTGTGTTTAAGGACCTCAATGCCACTTTTATAGAACTCATTTTCTTGGCTGTTCAAAAAGTCATCCATAGCATGTAAGGGTTAGGGTTAGGGTGCCTGAAAAAGCTGTTTTTTTGTTTTTAATAGATGGAAGTCTGATTGAGCGAGATTAGGTGAATAGGGCGGATGCTCAATCAATGTAAAGCCACAATCGTGAATGGCAGCCATGGCAATGACATACTCTTTTACCCTAACTCTAGCCCTAACCCTAACCGATTTTGTCCATTTTGCAAAAGCCTCTTTTCTTGTTTACTTTAGAGTGCTACCTTGTCGATATAAACAAATGAGACCAGTCATTAGGTACACGGCCCTATATAATCAGAGAATGGTAGGACTTCAAAAGAACATCATTGAGTACCTCCTTCAATACGAGGCTCACACCATATCAATTAACTCTCGTATGTTTATTATATTCAGTGAAGAATAAATTATAATTATAACAATGTTAATCAAATATATACAAGTGCCATATTTTCTTGTTTTAAATCATATACTCTAAAGCACGTCATCTAATCATCATTCTCCTAAAGTTGCTATCTGGGGTAAGAAAAGCCAAAATAACGAAGAAATAGCCATTTTAACCATTCATTGAAATAGTTTACAAAAAATTGTGTAACGTTTATATGATTCAATATCATTTAAGAAACATGTTATAAAATATGCTGAAATTTCTTTAATGATGCCAAAATTATCACAAAATTATTTATTTCAGAGATAAGACCCTCTCTTAATTTCTGTTTAGAATGTGTTTAGTTTTTTCTGATTGTTTAGAATGTGTTTTCCTTACGTCCCACCGAAATTTCTGTTGAGAATGTGTTTAGCTTTTTCTGATTGTTTAGAATGTGTTTTCCTTACGTCCCACCTTAATTTCTGTTTAGAATGTGTTTGATTTTTTGGACGTCCCACCTAAGTTTTTTTATTAGGATGAGTTAGATTTTTCGGTCGCTCCCTTTAAATTTCTTTTTAGCCTGTGTTTGATTTTTCGAACGCTTCCTCTACATTTCTCTTTAGAGTGTGTTTGCTTTCTTTGATGTTCCCTCTCAATTTCTCTTTAGAATGTGTGTGATTTTTTTTTAATTTCTGTTTAGGATTAATTTACCTATTCTGACGTCTCACCTAAATTTCTGTTTAGGATGTGTGTGATTTTTCTGATGTCCTTCTGAATTTATTTTTAGGATTTGTTTGATTTTTTTTCTGACGCCCCTTTTGGAATTCTGTTACCTCTGAATTCAGAGATAACTCTCATATGAGACCATATTTCCCTTCCCAATATCATTCTATATGCTTGTTACCTAAACCTTGATTGAGAATCACCTGTCATAAGACGTTTTCATTGTCTACCTTGGTAGGTCCTTCATGACAGGTTTGACTGTACCTAGTTTAATACATATATGCATAAGTGATTTGATTTGATTTTTATTCCACATATCATTTTTTTATCACACATGTTTCGGAAACAATGTATGTATGGATACAAAAATCCCCAAAATGCGAAACAATTGCATTGTTGTGTCTTTTCAGAAACAAAAGTGTAGTCACTTAAGAAACAATTGACGGATCATCAGTATGGTGTCCCTACCATGTCTCATCAATATTCAAGGAATTGGGCTATAATTAGCAATTGTCGCCCTGAAATTGATTAACTTTACGTAATCAGAATATTGATGTGTCAGGGTTTGGGGGATGGGGGGCGGTGAATAATGTGTTTTGGGGTTAATAATGTTTCAACGGTCTGTGGATCACTAAGTCATGGACTAATCCAAACATTAATGCCTAATTGTCAAGGCTACATCTGTTATCACTTCAGAAAGGTGATCTTTTTATCTTTGATATCATAATTAATGATAAGACGGGATGTGCGAGGGCAGTGTTGTTTGGTGGGGGTTATGCTGATGAAACAAGGTTTATATCTGCTAGTCGACGTCCGTTAGTAACAAATATCTTCTTTAGGTCCATTTTTATCAGCTTCCCTTCTAGATTTCCATCATTCGCCGTAAATTTTATACATTATTAAATTTCGGCGTACAATATATAAATTGCAAAATCTCGCCGTATACTGTTTACATTCTAAAATTTTGCCGTACATTGTATACATTTTCAAAATTTCATCGTAAACTGTATGCATAGCAAAATTCTGAGGTGCAACTGGATCGGTAAGGGGGTGTCCTTGATGAAGCAGAGGACGCTTACGAACCGGGAACACCTGGTCTTATTATTTCTGTACCTTTTTAAAGGGTTACCGTACAAATGTTATAATTCTGTTGATATTTTCCCACATTACATACATAACAGAATTTCAGCGGTCGCTGCAAATATTACAATAATTTATATCTAAAAGAATTATTCTGTGTATTTTTTTTTTTTTAGAATTCACATTTTTTGAAAATATCTATTACAAAATATTCCAGTATTTGTAAGGACAAGTTTTTTTTATATAACCTTAGCAACCTGTCTGGATTTCCAGACCTTTAGTACTCAGCTAACATTTCGCGTTTGTCCCATTCAGAACACATTGCTGGTATTAAATTTCATGAAAAATAGCCTTGTTAATATAAATATTCGTCGGGTATATGTTTTCGTGCTTTACTGAATAACCGCGAATTAAGCAAAATTAAAACCCCAGTGAATATTACCAACTGTACTTTATGTAAAGACGGAAACTCGGGGAAAACAAGGAAAAAAATATGTCAATTTGCTTTGAAAGGAAAAGAAATTAAAAGCCTTTTGCTTCATCGTCGACACCATCATGTAAATCTAGGTCAAATTTATGCCACTTCCTCAAAAGAGAACCGGGAGTGTTGACGATGGAATTTCCAGGATTAAACGTGAAATGAAAGGTACAAGCTTTATATCGTACAATATATATATATGATTGTCATAATTAAATATCCATACTTCATTCTTCGAAACCCCCCTCCTTTTTTCATATTTTGTCTTAATCAACGATTTAGAACTATATGGTATCCTTGTGTCTGAAAATGTGTCACTCTAGTGAAATGTATAGGAATTAAGATACGTATTCTGTTTCTGACAAAAAAATACTTTAAGATATATATTTACCGTTCATGGTTTCAATGAACCCTCCTCTCCCTAGAATCAAAATGTTGTAATTAACAAATTCATTTTTAAGTGAAAATATGATGCTATTTAAAGATATATTTTGCATATTAAAGCAGTTATACTCCGAAAATAAATTAACTGCATCGATAAACAAATTAAAATAACTTCAGGTAAATAATTACGTCAAATACATAAACATACAAGTTTGATTGAGAGCTGTTTCCACTTTGTTAATGTATTAATGAACATAATCCACTTAATGTTTTTATTGTGATGCGTGAAAACACTATGTAACGGAGCATGTGGGCGTGGCCATCGTATTAGATCCGTCTCAAAAGCGGCAAAAGCATTGTCAATAACAACAGAGAGCGAAGCAGTACAATTTGAGTCAAAATTTAATTAATATATGCAAAACAAAGAGCACACACATTATTGCAGTTCAGTTTAAGTTAGTTTATAAGATAATTTCCAGTGAAATGTAATCAGATGTAAACAATATATATTAATAATGACTAAATCAGCATATTACCTGGCCCGTAAGGGTTAAATATTACAATATAGAAGGCAGAATTAACGTAAAACTTTATACCTATGGTGAGATAACTCTAACATTACATTAATCATTAATGAGCATGTGTGAATAATGAGCTTTGTACACGTGAATAAGAAGCGTTGTGCTTTACAGAGTTGCTTTTATGATTGTAGACCTGAATGGATATCCGGGAAACCTAGGTTGGAAGGAACAGCATCCGGGAGAATAAGTCCAGATCCGGAGGGAGGCTGAGGGTACAGACTCATTTCTACAGTAGCATGTACTCGTTCGAATGGTGCGTAATCCGGTGGTGGATCGGTGGCATCCACGGTAGAGGGCGTGGTAGTCGTCACGGGTGGATTGCTGTCATACTCCACTGGGGCCTCAATTACTGGCTCCTTTGGGAGGGTCTCTAAAACTCCCGCTGAAATCATGAAATATTTTGTTCATTTATTGTGAATGGACAATGAATCGATATTTGAATATTATATAATATGGTATTTCATATTGTGACTTCTAGCTATATAAGTAATTTTGTAGTACAAACGTCCTATTCAACAGTTACAAGTTTAATATATTATTCAATATTGTCATTTATATTTTTTGTTATAAACAGATAATTGCATACAGTAGTTTCGAATGTTAGCGAGGTCTCTTTTTTTGTTCCTGGTCCTTGAAGGCAACGCTAAACCAAAATCCTAGCAAATGTTTGATCAATTATCATGATATAAGTGTTAATCTTCAGAGAAAACGTTGATCTGGCTTTGCTTTAAACTGAGTGTCATCAGGACAACCGAGCAGACAAAACCCTCGTGAAATTAAACAACTTTATATCAGCAAGATCTCATCGATATCTAAGCAAAGAATTACAAACAGAATATTAAACCAACCATCTATAAAAATATAAAAGTGAGAAGAGAAAAAAGACGGAAATCTTGATATTATATATACGTGTATGCAGAAATTATAATTATCCTTACACACATCTATAAGTGCGCTAGTTCAGTTACTTCATTCAATAAATGAACGTTATACCCCGATTCTTGCGTTATGATCTATCGAAGCTATCGTGGATATATGTTGATATCTGTGTCTATTTATGCATTATTTGTATCCTTCCTGTTGAAGGTTACTTATGTCTGTTTTAACATTCAAACAAAATGATTAAAGCCCTTACGTGTTGTGCACACTGCACTATTTCCTACACAATTCTGCAACTTTTGATCCCAGAACGTGAACGGATAACATTCCATTGCCTGTGGACGAAGAGTCCTGGCGTGATCCGTGACGCACTGTATGAACATATTACAACTGGTGGGATGCGGTCGGTAGCAAGCAACTGTTGTGTCTGCATTTTGACACTCAAGGCAAGAATCTGCAACGAAAAAAAGTTTTTGTTTGAAAATAAACAAGCAAATATAGATGCTCGTCAATGAGATATTAAAGATGAGATAATATACCGCAGTGCAAGGAAAAAAAATGTTAAAATCTGAATTCCAACCAATACAGAAAAATAGTGTTAACGAATTTGACTTTATGTCCAGGATTTGAGTTGTCGTATCGTTGAAGAAATATATAATACAGCCTGTCTATCCCGAGTATCATACAAGTTGTGTTGTATTGACCAAGGTTCCCTTCATTAGTGTAATAAATGTTTTGGTATATTAACACAGGCTCCCTATCACGAGTGTTATACTTCTTCTTTTTTTTCTATATTGACACATAACTGCATGTCTTACAGGTGAATTTTAGGTTTTTCATTTACATTTTCATAACTCATTTTACAATTAATAGATACAATCTCTCTTGCCTTTGGTACATTGAACTAAACTCGTTCAATGCTTTTATATACCACTCGATCGAACTATTGAACTCGTTTAAGAAATTCAATATTACACTCATGTTATATCATAAATATTTATACATTTTATGTTTGCACATCAGAGATCATGCTCATGCTTGTGCCTTGTTGTTTCTGAAATTATTTGGTTTATATAAGCAATGTATCAGTATAAACTAATCAGAAACGTTGTTATGCTTAGCAATGTACGTCATTAAACCATGTGATCAGTATATTCAAATCAGAAACGCTGTTATTTATGATTAACTCGACCTTAAAATTCTTTTAACCTTAAAATTCATAACAATATCTAAATTCGGCCAATAATATTATTTCTCAACCGATAACAGATATTAATTCAGATAAGTAAGTACCTGCTGGCAAAAATTCGGAATCTTTGATAATTTTATAGTTGGGATTTATAACATTTGTGTCACTTCCGGTGTTGGTTGAGGTGTCAGGAACATATTCATTTCCTGTGTTGGTCGAGGTATCCGGAGCATAATCACTTCCTGTTTCCCCAGTTGTGGCAGTGTTTGTGGAAACAGATCCAGAAGTTCCCGTCATGCTCCCTCCAGTACTTGGTGGGAAAGGTGAATTGAGCACTGTATTATCGATAACGAGGTTACCGGAAGTGAGCTGCAAATCGGGTGCCGGAGGATCAGGTACGTTCTGGTTTCCAGTATCAATGACAATTCCAGATGTGTCAATGGGAGATATTCCAACTGTTACGATAAAAATTGAAAGATAATTAAATCGGTGGTTACAAAGAAAAAAAACGTGACACCGGCGCATTTCTTTTTAGCAGATTCATTTTCAGTTTCACTACATTTGCCAAAGTGACTATATCTGCAACTTTCATATAACATTTCAGCTTACAAGAGGAATTTCTGATAAATCTTCTTTCTTATCAAAAGGCGTTTTACAGTTTTCTACTTCAAAATTTTTACCTTCGACTATGTTGTCTTTATCATTCTGTGATTCCCCCGCATCTGTAGAAACAACATCATAAAGGATCATCTTCTCCGCCCCAATATCTTTGTCAACAGGTGTCAACGTACCTGTACCGGTGGACGGAACTGTTTCCTCACCGCCAAGCCCTGTATCTTCAGTGTTCATCGCTGATCCTATTTCAGCTGCTGTGGCCACATCACTGCTATAAACTGTATTATCAGTGGAACCTGTACTTGTTCCAATAACTGAAGTAGGGCCAGGTTTTATCACGGGAATACCTGTTTCGATGGTTGAATCACCATTAGAAGTAGGCAAAAGACCTTCTGGTAATTGTGACTTGTCACCATCTATAGCTGCAAGAACTGCTCCAAGACGTCTAAGCTGTTCAGGGGTTAGCTGCATTAGCTGACGACGGGTAAGTAGATTTTTGACTTGAAGACTCTCTGGAGACGCTTGGGATGCTGTTACACGTTCTCTCATCTGTGGAGTCAGCTTGGGTAGAAGATGTTGTTTTTGGGCATCTGTTAGAATCTTCCACATAGCGACAAACTGCTCCGGGGTCATTTCTTTTGCTACACTCTCTAGATTGTCCATGCTGAGGGAACGAACGCGTTGGATAAGCTTTAATGGGTTTGCCTGACGGGAGAGGAGTTGAAGTTCTTGGAATATGGTGAGAGGTCTGACAGCTGAAGGAATGACACGCGGAACGTTCCTCACTCTAAGGGGTCCTATAGGAGTGACGACAGGGAGACTTCCTGGCATTGATTGTCTACCAATCCCCGGAGGAAGAAGTCTTCTACCAAACCTATTAGGGATGATTCCAGGCACAGGCCGAATGGGTGTAACCCGTGGAAGGTTTCCAGGAGTTATAGGTCTCGAAAATGGCCTCTGCAAAGGCCCTGTAAGCATACCGGGTACATGACGCGGAGCTGGGGGCAGACGGCCGTTATTTCGCAATGCCCTGATTTCTGATGGCAGAAGACCCCTCAGTTGAAAGGAATTAATCTGAGGTACAGGTACGCCTCTTGATCTCATAAATGCGACTTCAGCCATTGACAATTTTCTCCTAGCCTGCAACTGCTCTAATTCGGCTTCTGATAAACCAGTTGCCTGTATCCTGGCTATTTCGAGCGGGCTGACCCCTCTTCGTTGCAAAAGTTGTGCAAGAACTGTTGATATCTTACTAGGTACTGCAGTTTGGGGTACAGATCCAGGAGACATGGTCGCCTCAGTATTATTGAAAACCTGCGTGCAATTCATCTTAAATCCATTAAATCGCCCTTTTCTTATTCCATCTTTGATGAACATAAAATTCGAATCTGAAAAATAAAACAAACACAAATTATATGACAGCGGTTTGTTTGACATATTAATTACCCATTAATCATTTTCGGGAGTTTTTAATGCAAGGACTGATATAACATAATCGTTCATCATCTTGGGGGTAGGACAGGGGGATCCCTACCCGAAGGGAAAGATTTCTAAGTTCACGAACACATGGAATGCCGAATGTTTTGCATCTGAAGAATCTTACTCCGGGGATTGCGATATTGTTGTCTCTAATAGTGCAATGAATCCTTCCGCCCGTGACACCTGGAAAATTTATTATGTTGTCTTTACAATAAGTCAACATGACTTTAACAGCTAGTCTTCTGACTGCTGCATCAACTAATACCTGACATTCAATTCAAGTTCTAGTAAATGCTGTTCTTGAATTTGTCTTTTTTCATTGATTCAATCTGTAAATTTTTATGAAAACAAATATTTTGACCAGAGTTTAACACAGATTTGATCAGAGGAACAGTTAAAGTTGTCCCTTTAGTAATTTTCGCTATATCAGGTTATTTACAACTTCAATTCCAACAAAGACTGTAAAAGTTTTTTGTTTTCGATGCTTTATTTTCCGCAGATTTATCAAAATTTTGAAGAATAAAGGATGCGCGCAATTTTGATTTTATACTTGAAAAGAGCATAAACACTACTTTTAATTCTGGACATCGCTTCCAAATGACCTTAACTATTACGAGTAATACATCACAACAAACAACCTATCGTGACATAAACAATTTGTTCGCTTGTCAAAAATGTTACGTTACCAAACGCCATCAATTTATAACACTTGGTTTTGTTCATGAAAATATCATTCAAGGTTAAAAATAGGTTAAATGTTACATTAAAATAATATTCACAGGTAAACGATTCTATCAAATAAATTATCACGTGTCATTAGTTTCCAAAATGAGAACAATGAACTGTCGGTGAAACCAGTGTCTAACTTAAAAACCAATAAACCGAGCGCAACTGGGACAATTGGAAATCTATAAGGCCGGAAAGGACCTGTCTTCCGGGAATGTTAGGGTTTTCTGATTCATCGTATACATCCGCCATAAAAATCTAAATAAAATCTAGTTAGTTTCTGGTTCTCAAAATGAGAAAGCACGAACGTATTGAAAGGACGAATGTGATCAATCATTCAGTTGGACTGCATTTTCATTCGTGTAATGAGGTCAATCGCCTATGTGTAGCGGTATAAACACAAACTTTGACAGATTTGTCATCATGAATGTTTCATCTTCAGTGTCACTTTCAATAAATCAATCAATATTGGTACAAATTACCATCGACATTGATAACTCGTCAGGAGAATAAAATCATGTCATTTAAGACGTGACCAATTGATTAAGATTAGTATAAATGGCATTCACTACACTATAACGTGCCATAGTATAACCTGTTGGGTATGATTCATGACTTCTGAACAATCAATAATTCCGCATATGGTATTATAAATCTTAATACTTAGTTAACGACCTTGAATGTTATTCTCTGCTGCAAAGCTATAACACTTGCCTTCTTATAAAGAATTCATGTTCCCTCCCGCTATCCACTACATTCTGACCAATGTGTTATCTGACCAGCGTTATAGATAATTATTATTCCCTCCCCGACGTCTGACCAATGATCTATACATTTATTATTTCCTGTGCGCCGTCTGACCAGCGATCTAGACATTTATTCGTCCCTCCCCGCCGTCTGACCAGCGCTCAAGACAGCTATTATTCCCTCGCGCCGTCTGACTGACAAACGCTCTAGACATTTATCATTCCCTCCCCGCCGTCTGACCAGCGATCTAGACATGTATCATTCCCTCCCCGCCGTCTGACCAGCGATCTAGACATTTATTCTTCCCTCCCCGCCGTC
Source organism: Pecten maximus (assembly GCF_902652985.1). Lineage (NCBI taxonomy): Eukaryota > Metazoa > Mollusca > Bivalvia > Pectinida > Pectinidae > Pecten > Pecten maximus. The sequence goes on from NC_047024.1 coordinate 39,596,396, forward strand.
TGACCAGCGCTCAAGACAGCTATTATTCCCTCGCGCCGTCTGACTGACAAACGCTCTAGACATTTATCATTCCCTCCCCGCCGTCTGACCAGCGATCTAGACAGTAATTATTCCCTCCTCTCGCCATCTTATCAGCGACCTAGACATCTATTATTCCCTCCCCGCCGTCAATGTTATCTAACTGGTATCTGACAAACTATTGAGACATTCATATTAAACTCCTCGTCATCAGTTGTCCTATGTTTTTCTGCTATCAAAATGCATTCCACTTATCGGAAGTAAATTTGGATTGAAATAAACGGATCTAATGGCTCGTCAGCAACTGTATTAAATCTTCTCAAGATTAACAAAAAAAAACTGTATTCTAATAGAAATACATTCAATTCTACATTGAATTATTCAAGCACTTCGAACATAAGAGAGGAAAGTGGTTACAATACTTATATGACGCGAACAGGTTGACTGATGAGGAGGGAAGTTTTAAATAACTTATAGAACACAAGATATATAATAATGTATCTAATGTTAATAAATACTTACAATACTTTTCAGGAATACAGCGACATACATCTTTGAGGTACACCTTTGGCAAACTAACAGTATCATTGCATTGTTTGAAGACATACTGCATGCTGTTTCCATCCAACGAACTCTCAACATAATGCTTCGGAGAATAGTATGGAATTCTGTTACACTGCAGCGAGGAGTAGCACAAGAAAATATTCAAAAAAGTCTCGATCGCCATTTTATATCGAGTCTTGATCCAACGAGAAGAAAACGAAATATAGATTAAACCACACTCCTGTCTGGAGCAGTTTAGACGCACGCCAAAAACACACAGTTTCGAATCACAAACTAACCCTTCTGCTGTACGTTATCTCATACCGAACTTGTGCTTGACATCAGACCCGATGGCTTAATAAATCCTCTGGACGGTTCATGCGAAACTGACACAGGACGACAGACGAGAAAGCGTGGAAATGATTGACACCTGTAAACGGCTCATTACCGCTAAAACAATCAATATACTCAGAAGACACCGCTGACGCGAATTGTATTAAGTTTTATTTAGTTTTACATGTTGGGAGGATAAAAATGTTCGTGACTTATCAGTGATTTTGGTAGGTAAATGTTTAAACAAATAGGCTGTTCCTTCTTCATCATACCTGTGTGACGTAAGTGCATGATACACGAACATGCATTCAATGTAGCATTAAATAACAAAACATATTGCGTCACACATTCTATTTTCATTTTTATCAATCTTTAAGAAAAAATCAGCCAAAAACCTTATTCTTGAGTAAAATATCAAAATATCAGAAAAGGGGAATACAAAATATTACATAAGCTCCCAAAATGTAACTCATCGAAGTTTAAATGCCTTAGGTTTGGTTTTGGATTTTTTTTGTTCGGGAATTTCGATCTTTCTGTAGACCTAAACTCTCTTGTGCTCCGACATGTTCAAAATTACATCAAATCCAGCAATGTATTTTGATGTGTATCTTGTATTTTTTTTATTTTTATTTTTATTTGTTTTTTGTTTGTTTGTTTTTGTTTGTTTTTTGCGAACTATGTCAGATATTCTATATGTGTATGTCTATAGCATTACACTACTTCAAGCAGAATGTGCTGTCCTTTCCTGGCTATTTAAACATGTTATCCTTGTATCATGTAGACAATGTTTTTATTTCCTGACTATTCTTGTGTTATCGCGGGTAATAATTTTAGAGATTTTCATTGAAATCAAAAGAATCAAATTTATACGACTTAAGACTTCGCGATCCTGTCATGAAATTATATCTGATTTCCACAAATGTTGCTCCTGATGTCAAATTTCAAGTGTTTAACTCATGACTGTTGGTACACTGAGTCACAACTGGAAAGAAATCATAAAGTTTCGATAAAGTAACACTATAGCTTGTCGACAGTCTTACACGTAATTTATTTCGTGGATATTTTTTACATCTTTGTCTTATTTTTTTAAAATTTTTACGTCCCTGTCAATGACTCGCGAAATTACGCGGCTATAAGTCAGAAGTCGTGTTTCTTTTTCTGCTGATGTTGGTAATTGTTTTGTCGATTTTGAATTAGTAATTAGAATTTGTGAACTCAATATGTTATTGTTTTTCAAAGTGTTCTAATTAGTGGTTGAGAATTTTACCAAATAATTTAAGGAGAAAAAAACTTGATTAATCATGTGTTCCTTACCTTAGATAAGAATTATCTTAACATGGGTGACTATCTCAAAATGTACAACTAGCATAAATGTACTCTCCGGGGATACACAGCGTCATCGCGGACACCCTATCAAAGTCCGGGGATACACAGCGTCATCGCGGACACCCTATCAAAGTCCGGGGATACACAGCGTCATCGCGGACACCCTATCAAAGTCCGGGGATACACAGCGTCATCGCGGACACCCTATCAAAGTCCGGGGATACACAGCGTCATCGCGGACACCCTATCAAAGTCCGGGGATACACAGCGTCATCGCGGACACCCTATCAAAGTCCGGGGATACACAGCGTCATCGCGGACACCCTATCAAAGTATCGAGAGAAGTTATAAGAATTCATTTTAATTACTCTTGTTGCCCCAGTTAGAAGCATGATCAGGCAGATAACCCGCATATATTTTCGGGTCGGATCTGAAATCAAAACCCAATAGCATAGGGAAAAGGCGTGTATAATACCATTGCGTCACAAGTAACACAATCATAATTAATGTTTATTAAGAAGTTACATACAACAATGGAAAACGCGAATAAAAAGTGAAGGGACAGCATTTGTTTTTAACTTTTGCGATAAATGTAATATAATATTATCATTGTCCATATTGCCACGTATTGTTTTTAACATATTTGGAAATCAATTTAACGCATTTTTATGTGTCTGGGCGACTTATAAAAGCTGAAATCTGAAATCTGCAATATGAAAACATTTGACTATACGCTCTTATGAATTCCTATGAAAAGACTTCTATATTCGGAACGCTTTTCCCCCTAAGTGAAAATTATTAGTTCGTTACAAAATCCCAACGGGACAGAGGTAGGATAGGGAAGTAGTTGTTTGGAATTTCGTTAAATTTCCTGATGAAGACAGATTTTAATGCTTGTTATGTAAACTGTTTTTTCTAGTGAAATACGCAATGATTCAAGGGGCGTCCGATTAGTTTACGGCAGTGACGTATCATACAGATGTAGGATACTGATGTCAATATGCCCTGACCACACACAAATAACTTGCAAACGTACATCCGTCACGTGCTCACGAGCGACATGATATGTGCAGTCTTTAAAATTCATACACCAATGCCTTCAAAATCAGGCAGACAAAATGCATGAACATGTTATATCATTACGTGCTTCTGTGTTTTATAAATTAGTTTTAGAATAGAATTCTGAGAATGTGACGAAGATCAAACTCAATCTCCATTTGTTCTAATTAATCGTTCATGATCACCGAACAAATGTCTCGCCTTGACTTTGGTTATCGATATGGACTCGCTGACCGACATATACATGTGTGTGGGTGTCTATTTAGTCTAACTATAATAAAATATCTTACATTTTGGAGCATGATGGTGATACTTTTTTTGATAATTTTGTTTGCAGTGTTTTATTTAAAACTTCACCGGACCTCATTTTGCCATTGGCCATAATGTTAGACAGTCCAATAACACAATGAAACGCACATTGATAATGGGTAAAAGGCGTAAAGAAAGTGAATTGGATGAACCGACGAAAACACTTATATTCTACATTTGACAAATATTGATCGCCTCGCGTAATCCTTCAATGCATTATTCAATGTATATGAGTGATCCAAAAATAAAGATAGGAATCCAGTGCTTTGATCTATTATTGAAGTCGGTTAACATCGTTAAAAGATGTTTAAACATTTTGAAGTTATTCTAGGATAGGAAAAAATAAAGTTGGATCAGTTTGCATCAACTTCTCGCCTGATAGCTTATATGAAATACATTTTAAGGATAGTTCATGTGGTCAGACAGAAATCCTCGATCATTCTGTCGAAGACAGCTGCGAGCCTAAAAGTACCAACTGAAAACCTGTCTGAAAATGAACAGCAATTCCAAACATGTATGATTGTTGGCTGGTTAAATTCTTTTTGTTCTAACTGTATAAATAATAAGTAGAATTGAATGCTAGTTAAACAATGTGAATTGTTGTGTGGATAAGGAGACAATCTATTGAGAACAGGTGGCCGTACTAATTAAACCTGATATTTACCGCCGTCTACGTCACGCTTATCTGAGAACTAGAAGGTTGTTTACAAGTTGTTTATCAAATAACTTAATCATTTCCTCATGTTTACTGTCTATTTTAGGGGCAATATCCGTGTTTAAGTCACTCTTTCCTCTACGTTAGGATGATCGAGTATTAAAACTGTAGGAGATGAGGTTACCAGGTATTTAGCATTATATAAAGACATTGATTACCTGTTACGAGGGTTCCATATAATTATATATCGTGACGTCACATAATGCTATCTTTAATAACGCAGGGCGGACTGATTTTTTTTTTTTTGTAAATGTAAACAAAAATATCTTTGCAAAGTGACCCTTAAAAAAAGTACCAGGGTGATGAGTCCATGTATTCCGGAAGGACCAGCGTCTTCGGCTTCATTCACGATAACAGTAATGCAGATCTAGGTAAAATGTGGGTTATGCCATGTCTTCAAATTGAGGAGCAGGATGGTTAGCAAGTAACCAGCAGTTATCGAATATTGAACACATTTGACATCACATTACACACGGAAATTTCATATTTCAAATAAGAGCATTGTGCCAGACGACGCCAAGATTATGTACTATTTGTCTCTACTAATGTTACGAATCGGTTGATCTTACAGGACGATCATCCCAAACGATCATCTTGTGGGGTCAGCCGATTTGGGGAGGATCGGGTTTTGACCCACTTTGATTTAAAATTACTTTACAAATGGTACAAAGTGTCTTAACACTGCAACCAAAATGCTGTGCCACTCGACGCCTCCCGAATCATACTACTGCCTCCTCTCTGTATTTATGACAGTCGAACTATAATTATTAAGTTGATAAATGGCAAGATTTGGCGAATCATGTTCTTAAAATGTAATAAACTAGTTGCAAGCGAAGATACAAGATAGTCGCAGGAAACCTCGCGGAGCTCTTCCGTGAATGAAGACTTTCGAGCCTTGCTTTTTCGTAACCCCCTTGGATTTAGAAATTTAATCTTTTACCATTTTCTTATCCTGCCAGAGCATTATTGCTTTCATTCATAAGCTTGGCAATGATTGTTTCACTTCTCATTGAAAAAGGAATGTGTAAAAAATTGTGTTGTAGGAGTTAAATAAACATATAAGTTTGATAATAATAAAAAATCAAGTGTAAAATAATTGATTTCAAGTAACTTTCTAAATTTGATATACTCTGTTATAGCATTGTTGTCACACTCAGTATTTTATCGGTGCGCTCTCGCATTTTACAAACGCAGTATTAAAACGTGTAGCATAGCTCATCATTACACACCAGGCCATCAATTTTCATAGACGTCTTGCTTTTCGCCCATCTTGCCTCAGACTTTTTATATTTTACACACAATCTGACATCACAAAAATGACAGAGTGTCTCTTACCTCATTTTAAATCGTGCAATATATATTCTAATTGCTTTTGATCAACGATGCTAGAATTCCGACAGCACTGTAAAACATACAATAAAATGGGTGTACCTAGTTTATAATCAAAGCACGACCGTTTTTGTGTGAATCTATTCATTCAGTGTGAAACAGTTTTATTTTTTTGCAAATTTTGTTCACTCGTGCGGCGTGCTAAAATAAACCACCTGTTAAAAATATTTGTAATATTTTATCACGTTTTATTCAATATGCTTGTTTAGTATATTCTTTATGTTCAATTTGTAGAAAAAAATATGTTTCCCCAAGTTCATATTTTACATAACATTTTTTTTTTTCATTTTATTTAAACATATTTATTGCCCCAAAATTGAGTAGAGCATTAGGCACAAGTTTTTCCAACTTGTATCAAAGCCTTTTCCTCTAAAACAGTTCATGTATTGATATCTACATGATAACATTTAACAAGGCATGCAAATCATAATATGCAATCAATACATTTTACTTAAAACCTGTTGCTGGATTTGATGAAAATATGCCCGTGTCTGAAAACTTCTTTATTTATGTCTACAATCAGATGTTCGTTTCCAAATAAACATGATTCTAGATTAACGGGATATATATTTAACGACCTAGTGTTTTGTTTTTTCCATTTTGGAATCAAATTTCGAGTACCAAGTATAACGCTAAGCATTAGGTGACCTGTATATATTAAGGAGATTGACGACATAAATAATTCTGAAAAGGAACAAAATATAAAATTACCTTCCACCAAAAGATTTTAGACATTAAGATTTCTAAAATGGTAATTCGCTTCTCAGTAGATGTGTCTAACACTAGGGATATGCTATTCTTATTTATAGTAATATATATATAAATGTCGTTTTCTCGATCAATTGATTTTCAAGAATTAGAAGAAAAAAACTACATTCACATTTTATACAGTATACTTAATTACAGCAAATGTACATTACTTAACTGTACATAGCTGTACATTACTTAACTGTACATAGCTGTACATTACTTAACTGTACATAGATGTACATTACTTAACTGTACAAAGCTGTACATTACTTAACTGTACATAGCTGTACATTACTTAACTGTACATAGCTGTACATTACTTAACTGTACATAGCTGTACATTACTTAACTGTACATAGCTGTACATAACTTAACTGTACATTACTTAACTGTACATTACTTAACTGTACATAGCTGTACATTACATAGCTGTACATTACTTAACTGTACATAACTGTACATTATTTAACTGTACATAGCTGTACATTACTTAACTGTACATAGCTGTACATTACTTAACTGTACATAGCTGTACATTACTTAACTGTACATAGCTGTACATTACTCAACTGTACATAGATGTACATTACTTAACTGTACATAGCTGTACATTACTTAACTGTACATAGCTGTACATTACTTAACTGTACATAGCTGTACATTACTTAACTGTACATAGCTGTACATTACTTAATTGTACATAACTGTACATTACTTAACTGTACATTACTTAACTGTACATAACTGTACATTACTTAACTGTACATAGCTGTACATTACTTAATTGTACATAACTGTACATTACTTAACTGTACATTACTTAACTGTACATAGCTGTACATAACTTAACTGTACATTACTCAACTGTACATTTCTTATTTGTATATTACTTAAGCATTGAACTGTTTTTGTATGGTATTTATGATTTATTTGAATGCCAAAGCTCTGGCATTCAAATGGATCATAAATACCATACAAAAACAGTTCAACGCTTATATTTACATTCCTTTTACTTTTTTTATTTTTTAAATGCTATAATTCATATTTAAAATTCATAATTCCCGCCGAACCGACAGTAGATTTTTTGTCAGTCGTTGGAACAGCTGGAACATGGTCGCGTGATTTTTGGCAAACAAAATAGTACACGGAAAATTAAAAAAAAACTACTCAATTTTGTTAATCATTTTATTATCAACGTAATGCGCAAATGGTATATTTTTTATAACAAATAATGTAGACAAAATAATTCGTCGTTAAACTTAGTTATCCTGGATATTGTAGTCCCGGTTTGTGTTGTTTAATACGCTGATAAGTGTGGCGCGTGATGGATGGCATTTAAACGCACATCAATGCCAGAGCTCTCAAACAGGCTATATAGTGACAATGCCAGACAAATGTAAATATTTAATTGTGCATTACTTAACTGTAAATTACTTAACTATACATAACTTAACTGTAAATTACTTTACTGTGGCGTGTCATCACGGAAACTGATAAGAGGTTTCGTATTAACACACTTCAAATGTGAAATACACTCATTGTTCATCACTCAAGTTCTGTTTCCGAAACTTCAGTTATAGCTTATCTAACGTTGATTAATGAATTATGGCTAGATTGAGATATCTATATCTAAGAAAAGTGGTTTACCACGTTACAGTAATAAGTTAGGTAAAACAAACAACGTGGGTATCATTTTCACCCGTATTTGGTCTGTAGATGGATTTTTTTGAAAATTTTAAAATAAGTCTGGTTCCATCACTTTGTCGTGAAATATGAAGAGAAATAAACATAAATCATCATGTATACATTTAATTAGGTATACCTATGATTAAAAATCTTGTTCTTACGAGGCGATTGTATCTCCTTGACACCAATCCCCTTTCACAGTAAGAGGCGATGCCCTCACCTCTCTCCTTGACATATGGATGCTTTGAAATGAGTAGTCAGTCATAGTTACCGGTTTCCTTTACCAGAAAAAAACCGAAATGCGTCAACTCCTTATCAATTCATTTCGAAAATGCTGAGTCAAACGTTTTTCCGAAATCTTTCATGAGCAACATTACTTGAAGAGCTCTTCCGTTGACATTTTAAAAAGACAATACCATAAAATAATATTGATATATCATACCAATATATTTACCATTGTATGGCACTGCCACTATATAACCCTACCAATTCAGTTGCGTGTTCACCAGCCTATGAACTGCCAACAGGAAGTGATCTCTGCTACTGGTAAGCGCGGGAAATTTGAATTTGAAAATTTCAAAACAAAAATCGCATGACAAATAAAAAATCGCAGATGGTAAATATAAGAATTGAACGGCTTTCAGTTGGCATTCATATTGACTATGAATGCCAACTGAAAGCCGTTCAATGCTTAAATAAGTAGCATGTAGTTATGTGGGATTTATCCTTAACTTGGCATATTATCAATAACACATGTATTACAAATAGCAGGTCATATTTATCTCAGATATATGAAATATTTAAAACTTCAAATTAATTACAATCTTCAATTTGTTGCTGTCACACATATCGTTTCATAATACGAGCAGTCTTATTGAGGACCTAATTTCCTTTCTCTAATTTGGTGTATTTTTAGATTTTGTTTTTTTTACCTCTGTATAATAACTATGATTAAGTTTGTTTGTTTGTTTGGTTGTTTTTTGTTTGATTTTTGTTTTGTTTGTTTTTGTTTTTTCTCTCTTTCAAATCAATTACAAAGTTTACTTGGTAATCCGGAACACTAGTTATAGTGCTATAGGTACGGTATGGAGTTTTTGAATCTAATAGTTTTAAAGTGCACATTTTTTTTCGTCATATGATAGGAGGATGACTTTCTGAATCTCATTCCTCGTCTGAATTTTTCAAGTTTGGAAATAAGTGATCTTGTCCGTATCAAGTTTCAATAGATGATTTTTTTATAATATTACTCTTAGACCCTGACAATCTGTAGAGCGGTATAAACATACATCTCTCAGTCCTGTCACTGACAAAAGATCATGTCGACTTCATTGTAGTATGATACTACTTCCAACTCACATGGCGTGGGGACACGTACTGTAGATGCTTCCGGAAATCTTCTTCTATGGACTGCACCGTTCTTAGAGTTATGTCCCTTACATCGTAGCTCGACAATGTCAAATTTCTTATCGTACTAAGATAAAAGTAAGCGTATAGTACGTATTGCCTCAAAATAATTACAATAGCTTTTTATTTTCACACTTGTTTGTATATTCTTTGTAACAGAATGAAAGTTTCCAAAAATCCATGTTTCTTCGCGCAACGTAATCAGGGGTTGAACGCCAACTATACTGTATCTGTACAACGGTTCTATGAATATGACAACTAAGGGAAACCCATCATGTTCTATTAATAGGATAAAAGAGGGAAATCCACATTGTTCTATAAATAAGACAACTAAGGGGAACCAAAATTGTTCTATAAATATGACAACTAAGTGGAATCCATCGTGTTCTATAGATAGGACAATAGAGGAAATCCCACAATGTTCTATAAATAGGACAATAAAGGGGAACCCATCGTCTTCTATAGATAGGACAATAGAGGAGAAACCCATAGAGTTTGATAAATAAGACAATAGAGGGTAACCCACAGAGTTCTATAGATAGGACAATAGAGGGGAAACCCAAAATGATTTATAAATAGGACAATAAGGGGAACCCACAATTTTCTATAAATAGGACAATAAAGCGGAATCCACACTGTTCTATAAATAGGACAATAAAGCGGAATCCACAATATTCTATAAATAGGACAATAAAGCGGAATCCACAATGTTCTATAGATAGGACAATAAAGGGGAATCCACTATGTTCTATAAATAGGACAATAGAGGGGAAACCCACAGAGTTCTATAGATAGGACAAAAGAAGGAAACCTTCAGTGTTTTATAACTAGACATTAGCTTCCATATACACGTAAAACAGTTTGTAAATAGGTCAAAACTGTGATGCTGAAAACTTCATATTTATAATTTCGCCTCAAAACTGAAAAATATTCAGGATTCTGAACATCTTAATATAATTTAATGCACTTTTCAGCATATGTTGGAGACGTTGTTACATCCATAACGTGAAGTGTAATTCAATTTGGACTTTAAAAACAGCACAGCGTGAATGAGCATCTTGGATTGCCATTAATCACGTATATTACTAGAATTTTAGAATATTTAGGAGTATGCGGCTTTAAATGAATGCCAGCGAAAGGAAAACGTAATTTAAAAGCTTTTCCACTACCAGCTAGGGCGTTATACATGTCCATTACACAAGTCTATTTTTAGCGCATTGTCACCGCTTTTGAGAGATGAGCACGCAACACGCTTTTTATGTTGGCTAAGAAACAGTATATTTCAATTGACTTAAGAATATTGGGACTGAACTGCAGCCATTCTCTCACAAAAATCGGCAAAATATCTCTCTCTTTTTTAATTGTGCTTTCAGATAAGAACAAGGGCGTTTTCCTGTTCCCTATACATGTCGTATCCCTGTAATACTTCATTTGAAGAGCATCCTGTTGGTTTCAAGTATGGATACTTATGTGTCTGTTTCAACACTCTATACATGTATACGTAGGTACTGCATCACTCCACCAACGCCCACACACACTACAAGTGTTCCACTTTATACTTCACACCACCAGATATTCTAAAAGCACTCCATTATGTTCTCAAGGTAAAGTTAAAACTTTAGCCAAATTTGAGCAAAAACGTTTAGCCAAAACTGAAACATGATCATTTTATGAAAATAAGTTCATTCCAAAAAAATTGTAAATTCAACTCTATTGGATTGAATAGATAATGTTTCCTGCCCCTAAAAGATATTCATGTATTCTTTTGGTATGTCCACTGTACAGAGTAAAAGAATCTAAAATGAATTTAAAGTGAAATGTGTAATAACAGCCTTTGATTGAAATATAAATATGATTCTGCATAGTAGTAATACTATTATTAAGTGAATGGAGAGCCATTACAAAACTTTAACCTCAAGAATACAGAGAAAACAGTTAAGTTCATAATTGGAATAAAATTCAACAACTGAAAATATTTGTTTTCCCTCTATGCAAAGAATCAGCATCCTAATACCATTATTAAGTGAATGGTGTGCCATTATAAAACCTAAACCAAAACTTTAACCTAAAGAATACAGAGAAGACAGTTAAGTTCATAATATGCCAAAAATTAAATTTTTTTTTTTTTTTTTTTTTTTTCATTTTTGACTGTACAGAAGTAATGCCACACACCCAAAGAACCTCTATGCAAAGAATCTGCATCCGAATACTATTATTAAGTGAATGGTGTGCCATTATAAAACTTTAACCAAAACTTTAACCTGAAGAATACAGAGAAAACAGTTAAGTTCATAGTATGCAAAAAAAAATCCAAAAAAATGCAAAGAATCAGCATCCTAATACTATTTTTAAGTGAATGGTGTGCCATTATAAAATTTTAACCAAAAATCTAACCTAAAGAATACAGAGAAGACAGTTAAGTTCATAATATGCCCAAAATTCAAAAAAAATGAAAATATTTTTTTTTTCAATTTTAACCGTACAAAAGTAATGCCACACAGCCAAAGAACCTCTATGCAAAGAATCAGCATCCTAATACCATTATTAAGTGAATGGTGTACCATTATAAAACTTTAACCAAAACTTTAACCTGAAGAATACAGAGAAAAAAGTTAAGTTCATAATATGGAATAAAATTCAAAAAATGAAAATATTTTTTTTCATTTTTGACTTTACAAAAGTTATGCCACACACCCAAAGAACCTCTATGCAAAGAATCAGCACCCTAATACTATTTTTAAGTGAATGATGTGCCATTATAAAACTTTAACCAAAACTTTAACCTGAAGAATACAGAGAGAGAAAAGTTAAGTACTTAATATGGAGAAAATTTCAAAAAATGAAAATATTTTTATTTTTATTTTTAAGTGTACAAAAGTAATGCTACTCACCCAAAAGAACCTCTATGCAAAGAATCGGCATCCAAATACCATTATTAAGTGAAAAGTGTGTCATTATAAAACTTTAACCAAAACTTTAACCGGACGGACGGACGGACGCAACAAACCTATAGTCCCCCCGGTTTCAAGGGGACTAATAAGAAGGAACTCACTGCAGTTTTCAACCGACTTGTTCAGTTTGCTTTCAATTCGACATATAATTAATAATTCATCTTCGAATAGACATGATTACATGGTAGATTTGGAAAGAGAAGAGAACAGAGTCCCCACAAGTTTTGATAATGATCAGGTAATGCTCTTTCATTAACAGGGGCGATTTGCGCATTTTTCATGCATGACAGAGGATAGTTTCCGATTACTTATAATATAACATTTGTACTACGTTTACAAGGGACGACTTCGGTTGGTATTCGAGCGTCTACCCTTTAATATAGTATGGCTGTTCCTTCTAATGTGATTGGATATGCGTATAAAGAAAAGTCAATCACTGCCATGCTTCAAAATGGTAACGCATGCACAAAAAAGTTAAGCTGTTGTAGTTGGAACTCTTCTAACAAAGGGCCGTGCATGGTTGATGGAGTCGCTGTAATCTGAACGATTATAATTAGAGCAAGTCGAATCTCAACTCGAGTCCCAACCGAAGTCGCTCAAGATCGGAAGGTTTCCCCACAGTCTAGGTAGGTGTTCCCATAGTCTAGGTAGGTGTTCCCATAGTCTAGGTTGGTGTTCCCACAGTCAGGGTAGATGCTCCCAAGGTCAGGGTAGGTTTTCCCACAGTCAGGGTAGGTGTTCCCACATTCAGGGTAGGTGTTCCCACAGTCAGGGTAGGTTTTTACACAGTCCGGGTAGGTGTTCCCACAGTCAGGGTAGGTTTTTACACAGTCCGGGTAGGTGTTCCCACAGTCAGGGTAGGTGTTCCCACAGTCAGGTAAGGTGTTCCCACAGTCAGGGTAGGTTTTTACACAGTCCGGGTAGGTGTTCCCACAGACAGGGAAGGTGTTCCCACAGTCAGGTAAGGTGTTCCCACAGTCAGGGTTGGTGTTCCCACAGTCAGGTAGGTGTTCCCACAGTAAGGGAAGTTGTTCCCACCGTCAGAGTAGGTGTTCCCACAGACAGGGTCGGTTTTTACACAGTTAAGGTAGGTGTTCCCACAGTCAGGGAAGGTGTTCCCACAGTCAGGGAAGGTGTTCCCACAGTCAGGGTAGGTGTTCCCACAGTCAGGGAAGTTGTTCCCACCGTCAGGGTAGGTATTCCCACAGACAGGGTAGGTGTTCCCACAGTCAGGGTAGGTGTTTACACAGTCATGGTAGGTGTTTACACAGTCAGGATTGGTGTTTACACAGTCAGGATTGGTGTTCCCACATTCAGGGTAGGTGTTAACACAGTCAGGATAGGTGTTTACACAGTCATGGTAGTTGTTCCCACAGTCAGGGTAGGTGTTCCCACAGACAGGGTAGGTTTTTACACAGTTAAGGTAGGTGTTCCCACAGTCAGGGAAGGTGTTCCCACAGTCAGGTAAGGTGTTCCCACAGTCAGGGAAGGTGCTCCCACAGTCAGGGTAGGTGTTCCCACAGTCAGGGAAGTTGTTCCCACCGTCAGGGTAGGTGTTCCAACAGACAGGGTAGGTGTTCCCAAAGTCACAGCAGTTATTCCCACAGTCAGGGTAGGTGTTTCCACAGTAAGAGTAGGTGTTCCCACAGTCAGGGTAGGTGTTGACACAGTCGGGGTAGATGCTCCCAGGGTCAGGGTAGGTTTTTCCACAGTCAGGGTAGGTGTTCCCACAGTCAGGGTAGGTTTTTACAGTCAAGGCAGGTGTTCCCACAGTCAGGGAAGGTGTTCCCACAGTCAGGGTAGGTGTTCCCACAGTCACAGCAGTTATTCCCACAGTTAGGGTAGGTGTTTCCACAGTAAGGGTAGGTGGTCTCACATTCAGGTAAGGTGTTCACACAGTCAGGTAAGGTGTTCCCACAGTCAGGTAAGGTGTTCACACAGTCAGGTAAGGTGTTCCCACAGTCAGGGTAGGTGTTCCCACAGTCACAGCAGTTATTCCCACAGTCAGGGTAGGTGTTTCCACAGTAAGGGTAGGTGGTCTCACAGTCAGGGTAGGTGTTTACACAGTCAGGGTAGGTGTTCCCACAGACAGTACCGGGATGTTAACACAGTCAGGGTAGGTGTTCCCACAGTCAGGGTAGGTTTTCTCACAATCAGGGAAGGTGTTCCCATAGTCTAGGTAGGTGTTCCCACAGTCAGGGTAGGTGTTTCCACAGTCAGGTTAGATGTTCCCACAGTCAGGGTAGGTTTTTACACAGTTACAGTAGGTGATCCCACAGTCAGGGTAGGTGTTTACACAGTCAGGGTAGGTGTTCCCACATTCAGGGTAGGTTTTTACAGTCAATGTAGGTGTTCCCACAGTCGGGGTAGGTGTTCCCACAGTCAGGGAAGGTGTTCCCATAGTCTAGGTAGGTGTTCCCACAGTCAGGGAAGGTGTTCCCATAGTCAGGGTAGGTGTTCCCATAGTCAGGGAAGGTGTTCCCATAGTCAGGGTAGGTGTTGACACAGTCAGGGTAGGTGTTGACACAGTCAGGGTAGATGCTCCCAAGGTCAGGGAAGGTGTTCCCACAGTCAGGTAAGGTGTTCCCACAAACAGGAAAGGTGTTCCCACAGTCAGGGTAGGTGTTCCCACAGTCAGGGAAGTTGTTCCCACCGTCAGAGTAGGTGTTCCCACAGACAGGGTAGGTTTTTACACAGTTAAGGTAGGTGTTCCCACAGTCAGGGAAGGTGTTCCCACAGACAGGGTAGGTGTTCCAACAGTCTTGGTAGGTGTTCCCACAGTCACAGCAGTTATTCCCATAGTCAGGGTAGGTGTTCCCACAGACAGGGTAGGTTTTTACACAGTTAAGGTAGGTGTTCCCACAGTCAGGGAAGGTGTTCCCACAGTCAGGTAAGGTGTTCCCACAGTCAGGGAAGGTGCTCCCACAGTCAGGGTAGGTGTTCCCACAGTCAGGGAAGGTGTTCCCAAAGTCCGGGTAGGTGTTCCCACAGTCAGGGTAGGTGTTCCAACAGACAGGGTAGGTGTTCCAACAGTCTTGGTAGGTGTTCCCACAGTCACAGCAGTTATTCCCACAGCCAGGGTAGGTGTTTCCACAGTAAGGGTAGGTGGTCTCACAGTCAGGGTAGGTGTTTACACAGTCAGGGTAGGTGTTCCCACAGACAGTACCGGGATGTTCCCACAGACAGTACCGGGATGTTCCCACAGTCAGGGTAGGTGTTCCCACAGTCAGGGTAGGTGTTCCCACAGTCAGGGTAGGTTTTTACAGGCAAGGTAGGTGTTACCACAGTCAGGGAAGGTGTTCCCATAGTCTAGGTAGGTGTTCCCACAGTCAGGGTAGGTGTTGACACAGTCAGGGTAGATGTTTCCACAGTAAGAGTAGGTGTTCCCACAGTCAGGGTAGATGTTTCCACAGTAAGAGTAGGTGTTCCCACAGTCAGGGAAGGTGTTCCCATAGTCTAGGTAGGTGTTCCCACAGTCAGGGTAGGTGTTGACACAGTCGGGGTAGATGCTCCCAGGGTCAGGGTAGGTTTTTCCACAGTCAGGGTAGGTGTTCCCACAGTCAGGGTAGGTTTTTACAGTCAAGGCAGGTGTTCCCACAGTCAGGGAAGGTGTTCCCACATTCAGGTAAGGTGTTCACACAGTCAGGGAAGGTGTTCCCACAGTCAGGGTAGGTGTTCCCACAGTCACAGCAGTTATTCCCACAGTCAGGGTAGGTGTTTCCACAGTAAGGGTAGGTGGTCTCACAGTCAGGGTAGGTGTTCCCACAGTCAGGGAAGTTGTTCCCACCGTCAGGGTAGGTGTTCCAACATACAGGGTAGGTGTTTCCACATTAAGAGTAGGTGTTCCCACAGTCAGGGTAGGTGTTGACACAGTCGGGGTAGATGCTCCCAGGGTCAGGGTAGGTTTTTCCACAGTCAGGGTAGGTGTTCCCACAGTCAGGGTAGGTTTTTACAGTCAAGGCAGGTGTTCCCACAGTCAGGGAAGGTGTTCCCACATTCAGGTAAGGTGTTCACACAGTCAGGTAAGGTGTTCCCACAGTCAGGGTAGGTGTTCCCACAGTCACAGCAGTTATTCCCACAGTCAGGGTAGGTGTTTCCACAGTAAGGGTAGGTGGTCTCACAGTCAGGGTAGGTGTTTACACAGTCAGGGTAGGTGTTCCCACAGACAGTACCGGGATGTTAACACAGTCAGGGTAGGTTTTCTCACAATCAGGGAAGGTGTTCCCATAGTCTAGGTAGGTGTTCCCACAGTCAGGGTAGGTGTTTCCACAGTCAGGGTAGATGTTCCCACAGTCGGGGTAGGTGTTACCACAGTCAGGGAAGGTGTTCCCATAGTCTAGGTAGGTGTTTCCCACAGTCAGGGAAGGTGTTCCCATAGTCAGGGTAGGTGTTGACACAGTCAGGGTAGGTGTTGACACAGCCAGGGTAGATGCTCCCAAGGTCAGGGTAGGTTTTTACACAGTCCGGGTAGGTGTTCCCACAGTCAGGGAAGGTGTTCCCACAGTCAGGTAAGGTGTTCCCACAAACAGGAAAGGTGTTCCCACAGTCAGGGTAGGTGTTCCCACAGTCAGGGAAGTTGTTTCCACCGTCAGAGTAGGTGTTCCCACAGACAGGGTTGGTGTTCCCACAGTCAGGGTAGGTGTTCCCACAGTCAGGGAAGTTGTTCCCACCGTCAGAGTTGGTGTTCCCACAGACAGGGTAGGTTTTTACACAGTTAAGGTAGGTGTTCCCACAGTCAGGGAAGGTGTTCCCACAGTCAGGGTAGGTGTTCCCACAGTCACAGCAGTTATTCCCACAGTCAGGGTAGGTGTTCCCACAGACAGGGTAGGTGTTCCAACAGTCTTGGTAGGTGTTCCCACAGTCACAGCAGTTATTCCCACAGTCAGGGTAGGTGTTCCCACAGACAGGGTAGGTTTTTACACAGTTAAGGTAGGTGTTCCCACAGTCAGGGAAGGTGTTCCCACAGTCAGGTAAGGTGTTCCCACAGTCAGGTAAGGTGTTCCCACAGTCAGGGAAGGTGTTCCCAAAGTCCGGGTAGGTGTTCCCACAGTCAGGGTAGGTGTTCCAACAGACAGGGTAGGTGTTCCAACAGTCTTGGTAGGTGTTCCCACAGTCACAGCAGTTATTCCCACAGTCAGGGTAGGTGTTTCCACAGTAAGGGTAGGTGGTCTCACAGTCAGGGTAGGTGTTTACACAGTCAGGATAGGTGTTGACACAGTCAGGGTAGGTGTTCCTACAGTCAGGGTAGGTGTTCCCACAGTCAGGGTAGGTGTTCCCACAGTCAGGGTAGGTGTTCCCACAGTCAGGGAAGGTGTTCCCACAGTCAGGGTAGGTGTTCCCACAGTCAGGGTAGGTGTTCCCAAAGTCCGGGTAGGTGTTCCCACAGTCAGGGAAGGTGTTCCCACAGTCAGGGTAGGTGTTCCCATAGTCATGGTAGGTGTTTCCCACAGTTAGGGTAGGTGTTTACAAATTTTAGGTAGGTGTTTCCACACGCTGAGTAGATATTTTTTGGAAATTCCGAGTATGTATTTCCTCCCAGTTTAGGTAATTGTTTTTACAGTCTGCCTATATCCGACTACAGTCCCTAGTTACCATTTACGTTTTGAGAATATGACTTAACCTGGCTTTGACCTTGACATATATCGCGGCTGTCTTCTTTGAAGCAGGAACACCGGTCCTTATTCATCTTTCACTGATGCAATGGTCACTAAGTAAATACATATTTGTCTTCGTACATGTGCCTTGCTCTCGTTTGATACTCTGTGAGATCGAATTACGGGTTTGTTATTATGTAGACCCTCTATTATCAATTGCATATTGAAATCTCGACATTGTGCCCCTTATTTATATTGCATAACACCTTAAAATAACCTCAATGCCGGTAAGCAAAACTTTTGATATCGTCAATAATAACTCGATATAACGCCTCTTGGTAGTTAGTGTGATCTTGCTGCAATACCTCTATGAATGCATCAACACACTTTCAGCCACCATGTTATATTTCGGTAGATCAGATGTTCAGATTTTCCATTGAAGTTAATTTGAACTGAAATATTGGACTACTGTTGTAAAAGACGAAATTAAACGTAGTATATCCATCTCTCTATGAGCATTTATGTATCGCACATGAGGTGTCATTTTAAAATGTTGATCTAGCCATGTGAGTGTTTGTATATCACAGAGGAAATGGCGTTTTTAAAGTCGAGATTAAACCCTAAACTATAACAAGTTCTCATTACCAGGTGTCTAGATCATGTCTGCTAATTTTTGATAGTATCAATCAATATTTCTAGAATTAACTTTGGGTTTAACCTGAACTCCGGTGACTAGGTAGTTCTATAATATCAGAGATGCAACTGCGCCGACAGCATATTCATTGTTTGTTACGGATAAGCCTCAAATTGCACTGATGTTATAGAAAATATCTTATCAACACAAATCATAACCAAAAACAATTAAAGTGCCATCATAATGATCGCTTTCTTTATCTAAAGTTATAATCACACAACCCTCACCTCACCACCCCTAGAATGATCTGTCATGATAACCTTTGATTGACATGTTTGTAAAAAAATAATAATAATGCATGGAAAATTAAAAATGATGCAGAAGAGTCTTATTGATAAAGGGTAAAACAATAACTTATAATGATGCACAAGATTATTTATATTTACCACTACAGGCGTAAGGGTAATGGGCTCGAATTCCTTAGGGCTTTATTTTATCCTGTGTTGGAATAGTATTTATGTGTATTTGCTTAATTGTTGGTAATTATTGTATCAGCTTTTATTAGTTTGTTTGCTTTTCTTATTCTCTTACAGATACAAATTGCAACACACCATCTAACCTGGTTCTTAGCATAGCACGACAAACGCAGTTGTATCGGTTCTTCCAGAATTTATTTACATTGAAACATATAAATATAAGCGTACTGACCGTCGACCGGTGGTTTTTCTCCGGGTACTCCGGCTTTCCTCCACCTCCAAAACCTGGCACGTCCTTAAATGTTAATAGGACGTTAAACAAAAAACAAACCAAACAAACCAGTGTGGTGACACAATAATCTAAGATCTGGATAAGAATATGCAATTTCAATTTCTTGCAAGTGCAGCGTAAACTTACGACTAATTTTTCATTTTATTTTCGAAAAGATCTTAGATTTGTTTAACTTCAAATTTCCATTATTTATAGTAATCACCAAACACATCTCATGCTTTCTGTAAACTTCCGAGTGATTCTGCTAGTACGACAGTATCGTCGGCGTATAACAAAATAAATAGTTTTAGATACATTCCTAATGAGGTTTTGACAAAGGTTATCAATATCTTGTAGACACTTCACCTCGTTATTACTAAGAAACTCCTCTAATTTATTCAAATAAATTGAAAATAATAATGGCAATAAATGTTCCCCTTGTTTTAAACCGATATTACACGAGAAAAACTGAGTTCGTTCATTACCATTTTTTACACAAGACTAAGTGTCATTATAAAAGTTATAAATGACATTTAATATTTTACCTTTAATATTACTTTTCAATATCTTTTTCCAAAGTCCAACTCTCCACACAGTATCAATGGCTTTTTTAAAGTCAATGAATGAACAATATAATTTCCTATTATATGATAAATATATTGACACTAGTGTTTGCTTTACAAAAATATTATCTGTGGTTGCATAGCCTTTCTTAAATCCGGCCTGATTCCCACTAATGAGATTGATTTGATCAGACAACTAATTCAATTTAATATTTAATATAGATGTAAATAATTTCCCAAACATGATACAAAAGTTATTGCCTTTTAATTATCGAGATCAGTGATATCACCTTTGTTTCTTTTTATATTGGTTTAATTAGTCCCATAGTCCAAGACTGTGGTATCGGCATCTAAAGCGTGGTTAATAACGTGTTAAGAGCCCGTTATGTTAGCCTTTCGGCCTTTCAGTGGACGATAAAAGATAGGCTATTGTGTAGCTGATGTAGTATGGAGGGACTTTTGAGTTCACTCGATTGTTTTAGCCATTAATACAAATTACGTGTTGCGAGACATTTTCTTAAAATAACAGTTAGAGTTATGTCTCTTATCTCGACGATGTTAGAATTCTTAAGAAGTAAACAAAAGCCCTATAGTGTTATTTAATGTTTACTTACTTTTCTCGATTTTTTAGCCATTCGTTCAAATGACGTGTTGCAATACATTTTCTTTGAATAGCAGTTAGAGTTATGTCTCTTATCTCGACGATGTTAGAATTCTTATCCGACTTGTCTGTAATATTGAGGAAGAAGTAAACAAAAGCCCTATGGTGTTATTTGTAGATTCAATGTTTACTTTTCTGGAAAAAGTGCCCAGATGGAGATGAAACAGCGACAGATCGTGAGGAATACATGGATGGACAATACCGCATCTGTTTCAGTGAAATAGAGTCCAGATGACAAAGCGACAGATCGCTAAGAATACGTGGATGGACAGCAACACATCTGTTTCGGTGAATAAATTCAAATAAATTCTTCATTCGCATGCTCGGACATGCACGTTATTTCCAAATATGTTACATCCAGTGTTGGCAATTTTTTTTCAACTGAAGTCTACGTAGAACTAGCCTACGTCGTAACTTTGAAATCAGACACTAAGCAACTGTGGAATTTTGGACAATGTTTCAATATGCGCAACCGCGTCAAGGCAGTAATTGGCAAACCATTTGTTCTTATAGTTTGACAGCTGTCCCCATCATCAAAACCAGACAGGCAGACGACAGCCCTACGTTTTAATACCGTATTTTAGCCATATCACAACAAAAATGTCACCAAATACTTGAACAATACTACTAAACACTTCCTCAATCCACCTCACAACACCATCACATAAATAATTTTGTCGACAAATCGTCTCAGTTGGCTTACTAAAGACGAGATGGCTTAAAAGAATTGACCGTAATGTTGACTAGGTACCTGTTGATTAAAATTTGGTACAATGTAGCCTGGGTTCTATTAATATTTGTTATTAATTCTATAATCAGGTTTGGTTTGTTTTTCTTTAACGTCCTATTAACAGCCAGGGTCATTTCAAGACGTGCCAGGTTTTGGAGGTGGAGGAAAGCTGGAGTACCCGGAGAAAAACCACCGGCCTACGGTCAGTACCTGGCAACTGCCCCACGTAGGTTTCGAACTCGCAACCCAGAGGTGGAGGGCTAGTGTTAAAGTGTAGGGACACCTTAACCACTCGGCCACCGGTCCAATCAGGACCTGACCTAATGATCAACAGGTTATAAGGGTCGGATGGCGGGGATACACAAATGTTATTGTTTTGCATTTAACGTTGATACAAGGCATGGTATTAAAAAGCATTTGGATTCTTTGAAATGGTGAATTGATTAAAACAATCATTCTCTTTGGTATTATTTAATTTTGTTTTTGTATTGTGACAATTAAATGTATTTAAAGAGCTTAGTTCTACGGGCTACTCAGACCTGGGTATGTAACTAGTTATCTCTAGCTCTCCAGGCAAACATCCTACCACTTAGCTAAAGGGAAACTCCTGCTAGTCTGGGCTGGTTGGGGGCCTTATACTCTTAAGCTTTACAAAAAATTAACCATTAAAGTATAACCATCTTTAGACAGGCATCTACATTTAGGAAACAAAAGTGTTCTTATTACGCCTATATATATAATAACGTACATGCCTTTGTGTCAATTTACATAAAGATAAATGTCGCAAGGCACTTAGTATATATACGTTAATTGTGCTGAGCTCTATCATTATTATATCGAAACAATAGTCGGCTGTTGTGTATATATTTATATATATATGTAATTGTTTGTACTGTCTAGCAAACATATTATAGATGGGATTAAATAAAAGAGATATGTATTGGAAATTATATTATTTTCTAGGCTAAATGCACATATTTACATTGCACATAAAATGTAAATGTTGTATACTCTTTACATTACTAGCACATTAGCATATTTAGATATTGGTGAAATTGTCAATTAATTATCAT
The DNA here is from genome assembly GCF_902652985.1 of Pecten maximus. Taxonomy (NCBI): domain Eukaryota; kingdom Metazoa; phylum Mollusca; class Bivalvia; order Pectinida; family Pectinidae; genus Pecten; species Pecten maximus. Next base: position 39,618,881 of record NC_047024.1, read on the forward strand.
TGTCCATCAACCTTGAGCCGATCGAAGGTGATTGGAGTGAGTGTAATGAATTACTTATTTTTAGCTACCTATATTGTATCATGTATCAAAATGAACTACTCTTTAATGTTATTGGTCATTTTTATGTGTATTGAAATTCCAATCTTGGCCAGTATTGGATGGAGACATTAAAGATCACAAGATTATTGGAGTGAACTTTCAATTATAAGATGTTAGTATCTTGACAATGTTTATAAGGTATATATTATCAACTCATTGATTACTAGTATATATTTTTAACGTGAATTTAATGTGAACATCATGTGAAATTCACGTGAAATTGTTCATGTGAATTTCATGTGAATGTGAGTTTCATGTAAAAATTCACGTGAAATTCATGCGAAATTCACGGGAAATTCATGCGAAATTTTCCATGTGAAATTTCACGTGAAGGAATTTTGCCTCTGTGTCAGATACAACTACAAATCACATACAGAGAACAATCAGTGATGTATGAGTCGTTGGGTATTTAAATGTATCTAGGATTATTAGCTTTAGGAATGAACCTCACACTATCACAAAGTCTTTGCTCTGACTGAATGATGCCAGGATCTTCGCTCTGACTGAATGATGCCAGGATCTTCGCTCTGACTGAATGATGCCAGGATCTTCGCTCTGACTGAATGATGCCAGGATCTTCGCTCTGACTGAATGATGCCAGGATCTTCGCTCTGACTGAATGATGCCAGGATCTTCGCTCTGGAATGCCTGGCTCTAAGAGGTATGTCTCTTAGATTGTAATGCACCGATGTTACAATTATAATCATACTTAGATACTGCATGAGGGTTTCCGGACGTGTCTGTAATTTTAAGCAAAAATAACAACAAATATCACTAATGTTGTACTTTTACACTTTAATGTTTCTGAAAAATGATACATGTACATAGGTAAAATGTCTTCATGTCAATTCAGGTCAAATTCTTGACATGAAAAGAGAAGATTAGTCAATTCATGTCAAGAAATCGACTTGATTTTGACCTGAAAATGACCTGAAATTGACCTAAATTTGAAATAAATGTGATGATTTATAATTGGCAGACATAATTGTATCTGTGATTACAGTCGTAATCACGCCACTTCCTCCTACCAACGTTGACATAAACACATAGATTACGTTCATTATAATAAGGGTGATTTCCATCCCATCTCCTGTCATTCCAATAGACAGTTTCACCGTTAGTAATCCATTGGAAACTGCCGATATTTGTCTTTCTGGCTCCTATCCAAAAATGATTTTCTAAAAAAAAAAAATTTTTTTTAAAAAAATACAATAATTTTACATATTTAACACATTTTCCCTAGGTACTGTTGTTATAGAGAACAATGGGAACTGATAGCAAAGGCTCATTATACGTCCTAATAACAGTAAAAGTGAAATACGTATTAGAAAAACGTTGACCGTTAATACTTTCTACTACAAATACACGTTAGTGACATAATAATGCTTATTGATGTATGTTAGTATACAATTTACCGTTAATACTTTCGACGACACATACACGTTAGTGACATTATAATGCTTATTGATGTTTGTTAGTATACAATTTACTGTTAATACTTTCTACTACAAATACACGTTAGTGACATAATAATGCTTATTAATGTTTGATATCATATCCTTTACACGTCTACACGGACTGTGTGGAATCGCAATAATTACAACGATTCAACAACACGCAAACATGATTTGGTACGGGAGAGAAATCGGCATCTGATAAGTTATTTGTCAAAATTACCAAAGAAAATCTAAAATTTAAAATTATAGTGCATTAAACATTAAGAGGAATAATGTTTTCCCACTAAAGAGAAAATTCGCTAATCGCACGATGCACGATTAAATTTCCGGGTATAAGTTATTTTTTGTAAGCTCTTGTAGACCTAAAGAATTACCCGATTCCATCAAGTATCCTATGCTAAGTCCATATTGGATATCACGTGTTAATTATGATTACTTACCAATAACTTCCGTTAGAAAGTCAATGAGTCTCTGGCTTGGGTCCGTCACGAGGTTCGCTCCAGCTAGTTGACACTTAGCCTATTGTTTGGAGATAAGCATTACTTAAACCATCAAATTAAAATTTGGAACATATACTGGCACACTACAGAATGTAAGATCACATCAATGTTTATTTCCATCATTCAGTTCACATTGGAGATGATTCACATCACTAATGTAACCCTTAGATCATATTAGTGTTGATTCCGATCACTTTAGTAACAGCCAGATCATATTTGAATCATCACTAATGTAACCCTTAGATCATATTAGTGTTGATTCCGATCACTTTAGAAACAACCAGGTCATATTTGAATCATCACTAATGTAACACTCAGATCATATTAGTGTTGATTCACATCACTTTAGCAACACTCATGTAACATTACTTATTTTTCTCATCATCAGTTTGAGTGTTCGTCAATTTATTATTGCAGCTTTTTTCAAATATATTAATATATTTAGAAAAAAATCGCTATTAAATCAAAACAATAAATAAATGGCAAGCATTAGAAAACATTGCTATAAAAATAAATATTGAATGGCGAAGAGTTGTTTCAACGACAAAAAAACAGTTCTATCCATTCAGCAATGTTTAGTTCGTGTAAATACAAGGTTAAAGCACGCTATTCACTGGGTATAATTAACGAGATTAAATGGTTTAAAAATATGTCTGTATGCAAGTATTTTATACTAATCTAGTGGAGAGAAATATTTTGTTTGAATTTAATGTGTTCTTCTCCTGTCAGCAATGTACATCTGCGAGGCATGTAAGGACTGTGTCCACCAGATATTTGATATGCCTGTATCTTACAAAATTTAATTGTTTAAACAATAGGTTTTAACTAATATACAGGTATTAAATATGGTGGTTACCTGAGTTTTACTCCAAGACAAATACTGTCGTCCGATGAAGTAGCATCGACCATCAAACATCTGAACATCAAGGTTCGATTGGATATTTTCTGACATAAAAAAATGGATATTATCAAACCTGTGAAATGAACTTACTTTAATCATCTGGATGCTTCATTGATAAATTATTCGTAATTTAATTCAAGATTATTTCTAGGCTTGAATAGTGCCAATTGGTCGCTCTAGCTTGATGTTAAATCTTTTAATTCGCCAAATATTCCATTCTTGAGCTTTAAACGTTTGCAGGGAAGTATTAGCTACAACGTGTACCTAGCAGTACAATGTGAAGTTATAAATCTGTATATCAATCAACAGTCGGAAAACTAACGGATGATTAGGAATAAATGATACACATCGCTCGTTCCAAAAAAAAACAAAAAAAACAGAACAAAACAACTCCCCCCCCCCCCCCCCACCCCAAAAAAAACAACAACAAACAAACAAACAAACAAAGAAAAATAAACAACAATTGTGTAAACGACGGTGGGGGTGGACAACAATGTAATGTTAGGGAATGAATTATTCCTATTTAGTGTAATGTCAGAAGGGAAATGACTCCTATTTAATGTAATGTCAGGATGGAAATGATTCCTATTTAATGTAATGTAAGGGGAGAAATGATTCCTATTAAAGTTAATGGTCAGGAGGAAAACTTATTCCAATGTAATGTAATGTCAGGAGAGATTTTTTTCCCTTTTTCAAGCACTATGTTTCTCCCTAAAGACATTAAAGGATTCCCATTCTTTATTACATTGAAGTTATCATATGAGCCTTAATGACATTTCTAAATATTACAATGTATGATGAGCCATCTCAATTTCATATTGATTATACAAAAAAACTAAAAATAAATAATCAATATATTCACCGAAGGAAGCTATGCACTCCAACCTCCTTGTGACATTTTGTTGAAGTATATTCTCAATCCCCTGAATACGGTTTGCCAGGTTCTGGATTTCCAGCGAAGGGATGTCGGGTTTGCGTCAGTTTCTAATGATTTCTCCATCGACACGATACGTTCAGCCAGGTTCTGGATTTCTGACGAAAGGATGTCCGACGTGGTTTCAATGTAATGTGATCTCTCCATCGCCACGATACGTTCGGTGAGGTTCTGGATTTCTGACGAAAGGATGACGGATGAAGTATCAATGTAATGTGATCTCTCCATCGCCACGATACGTTCGGTGAGGTTCTGGATTTCCGACGTAAGGATGACGGATGAAGTTTCAATGTCGTGTGATTTCTCAATCACCACGATACGTTTAGCTAGTTCCTGGATTTCCGACGAAAGGATGCCGGATGTGTTGTCACTGCCATGGGATTTCTCTATCATCTCGATACGGCTGGACATGTTCTGGATTTCAGACGAAAGGTTGTCGGAGATTTCGTCATTTTTGTGGGATTTCTCCATCGCAACAATGCGTTCGGCCAGGCTCTGGAGGCTCACTGATGGGGGGGTCAGTGGGCAATTCCAACTTACAGTAAGGTATTAACAAATACCTAAACAGACGTGAAAATTATTAAAAGATACTGCTACACATTATCGAATATATTTCGAAATCCAAATCACGAGAGAGAGAGAGAGAGAGAGAGAGACAGAGAGAGAGACAGAGAGAGACAGAGACAGAGACACAGAGACAGAGACACAGAGAGAAAGAGAGAAAGAGACAGAGACACAGAGAGAAAGAGAGAAAGAGAGACAGAAAGAGACACAGAGAGAGAGACACAGAGAGAGACAGAGAGACAGAAAGAGACAGAGAGAGAGACAGAGAGAGAGAGAGAGAGACGGAGAGAGGGGTTTGATTTGAAGTAAACAGTTACCTGATGTTCGCAAGTATACTCTGTTCAATGCGGACTTCATCAGCCGTTGCTTGGCGACCAGATGCTATCAATTGTCCCATCGATATGGTGTGAAATGAGCAGACAAGTACCCAAGCGAGAAATTGATTGAACATTTTGACGAGACACATGTAGTCGTTCCTTGAGGTGAAGCTAAATGTCCTGTTTTTGAAATGACAATTTATATACCTATCAGAGTGACGCGAACACTCTTTAGATTAGTGTATCAGGAACAAAGGAATCATTATTAAGTGTTTGCACACCTCGTATCTTATAAAACATTTGTCCACACTTTTCAGAAAGCCGACTCGATACGGAAAGACTTCTTATACTTAGGGTTCTTAAGTTATGTATCATCATATTGTTATTCATATATGTATAAATCTTTGCTTTTATCATGTATGTATCAAGTGTGTACTTTGGAATAAATTCCTGTAGTAAAACTTCTTTTAATACACACATGCACTAGGAATGTCAAGTATGCTAAAATATCAATCATGATAGTTTGCATACTCCATTGAATATTTAATTTGGACAGTGGGCCTAAGGCCTCTTACAGAATCAATTTTCCTTAGTTTAATTTAAACAATATTTTATTAATAGTCAGCTGCTGACAAATAAAACCACAATATAAATCACAAATACATATGGGATTGGAAACCAAGCCAAAAGCTTATACTAATTCCTTCCTAAAAGGATTGAATCATGCGGTGACTCCTAAGGCTGAATTTCCTGGATTACCATAAATTTGTCATCTTATTAAAAACGGGAAAGGATTTCTTGGTTTAAATGAGTAAATTTTAAAGTCTTGATATTTTGTGACAAATAACACGAAATCCTTCGTTCAACCCTTAGCTGTATCTTACTTAGCAGAACCAGATACAACATTGATCAAATTTAAAACACGATAATTTGTGTTATTGATATATTCTATTGATGAATTCATTATATATTTGAAGACTCTTCGTCCACAGAACCAATAGTAAAGAAACGTATATATGCAAGTATGCTACCGTTAGTATGGAGTTTCTGTTTCTGTTCTAAGGGAACGTGTGTGCAAGGGTGTGTGTGTGTGTTTGAGAGAGAGCATATATATATAACAATTTTCTAAAACTCCCTGCTTGTACTATTGTCCATCACTTACTATAATCAGTGGTAGTTTACCTATCATCAGTAGTAGTTTACCTATCATCAGTGGTAGTTTACCTATCATCAGTGGTAGTTTACCTATCGTCAGTCGTAGTTTACCTATCATCAGTGGTAGTTAACCTAGCATCAGTGGTAGCTTACCTATCATCAGTGGTAGTTAACCTATCATCAGTAGTAGTTTACCTATCATCAGTTGTAGTTTACCTTTCATCAGTGGTAGTTTACCTATCATCAGTGGTAGTTTACCTATCATCAGTAGTAGTTTACCTATCATCAGTGGTAGTTTATCTAACCTTAGTGGTAGTTTATCTAACCTTAGTGGTAGTTTATCTAACCTTAGTGGTAGTTAACCTATCATCAGTGGTAGTTTACCTATCATCAGTAGTAGTTTACCTATCATCAGTGGTAGTTTATCTTTCATCAGTGGTAGTTTATCTAACCTTAGCGGTAATTTATCTAACCTTAGTGGTAGTTAACCTATCATCTGTGGTAGTTAACCTATCATCAGTGATAGTTTATCTTTCATCAGTGGGAGTTAACCTAACCTTAGTGGTAGTTTACCCATCATCAGCGGTAGTTTACCTATCATCAGTGGTAGTTTATCTATCATTAGCGTCAATTTTTCATCAGTGGTAGTTTACCTATCATCAGTGGTAGATTACCTATCATCAGTGGTAGTTTACCTATCATCGGTGGTAGTTAATTTATCATTACTGGTAGTTTACCTATCATCAGTGGTAGTTTACCTAACCTCAGCAGTAGTTTACCTAACCTTAATGGTTGTTTACCTATCATCAGTGGTAGTTTACCTATCATCAGTGGTAGTTTATCTATCATCAGTTGTAGTTTACCTTTCATCAGTGGTAGTTTATCTATCATCAGTGGTTGTTTACCTATCATCAGTGGTAGTTTACCTATCATCAGTGGTAGATTACCTATCATCAGTGGTAGTTAACCTATCGTCATTGGTAGTTTACCTAACCTTAGTGGTAGTTTACCTAACCTTAGTGGTAGGTTACCTATCATCAGTGGTAGTTTACTCATCATCTCGGGTAGTTTACCTACCATTAGTGGTAGTTTACCTAACCTTAGTGGTAGTTTACCTATCATTAGTTGTAATTAACATATCGTCAGTGTTAGTTGACCTATCATCAGTGGTAGTGTACCTATCATCAGTGGGAGTTAACCTAACCTTAGTGGTAGTTTACCCATCATCAGCGGTAGTTTACCTATCATCAGTGGTAGTTTATCTATCATTAGCGTCAATTTTTCATCGGTGGTAGTTTACCTATCATCAGTGGTAGATTACCTATCATCAGTGGTAGTTTACATATCATCAGTGGTAGTGTACCTATCATCAGTGGGAGTTTACCTATCATCAGTGACAGTTTATCTATCATCAGTGGTAGTTTTCCCATCATCAGTGGTAGTTTACCTATCATCAGTAGTAGTTTACCTATCATTAGTTGTAGTTTACCTTTCATCAGTGGTAGTTTATCTATCATCAGTGGTTGTTTACCTATAATCAGTGGTAGTTAACCTATCCTCAGTGGTAGTTTACCTAACCTAAGTGGTAGTTTACCTATCATCAGTGGTAGTTTACTTATCATTAGTTTTAGTTTACCTATCGCCATTGGTAGTTTACCTAACCTTTGTGGTAGTTTACCTAACCTTAGTGGTAGGTTACCTATCATCAGTGGTAGTTTACTCATCATCTCGGGTAGTTTACCTAACCTTAGTGGTAGTTTACCTAACCTTAGTGGTAGTTTACCTATCATTAGTTGTAATTAACATATCGTCAGTGTTAGTTGACCTATCATTAGCGTCAATTTTTCATCGGTGGTAGTTTACCTATCATCAGTGGTAGTTTACCTAACCTCAGCAGTAGTTTACCTAACCTTAATGGTTGTTTACCTATCATCAGTGGTAGTTTATCTATCATCAGTTGTAGTTTACCTTTCATCAGTGGTAGTTTATCTATCATCAGTGGTTGTTTACCTATCATCAGTGGTAGTTTACCTATCATCAGTGGTAGATTACCTATCATCAGTGGTAGTTAACCTATCGTCATTGGTAGTTTACCTAACCTTAGTGGTAGTTTACCTAACCTTAGTGGTAGGTTACCTATCATCAGTGGTAGTTTACTCATCATCTCGGGTAGTTTACCTACCATTAGTGGTAGTTTACCTAACCTTAGTGGTAGTTTACCTATCATTAGTTGTAATTAACATATCGTCAGTGTTAGTTGACCTATCATCAGTGGTAGTGTACCTATCATCAGTGGGAGTTAACCTAACCTTAGTGGTAGTTTACCCATCATCAGCGGTAGTTTACCTATCATCAGTGGTAGTTTATCTATCATTAGCGTCAATTTTTCATCGGTGGTAGTTTACCTATCATCAGTGGTAGATTACCTATCATCAGTGGTAGTTTACATATCATCAGTGGTAGTGTACCTATCATCAGTGGGAGTTTACCTATCATCAGTGACAGTTTATCTATCATCAGTGGTAGTTTTCCCATCATCAGTGGTAGTTTACCTATCATCAGTAGTAGTTTACCTATCATTAGTTGTAGTTTACCTTTCATCAGTGGTAGTTTATCTATCATCAGTGGTTGTTTACCTATAATCAGTGGTAGTTAACCTATCATCAGTGGTAGTTTACCTAACCTAAGTGGTAGTTTACCTATCATCAGTGGTAGTTTACTTATCATTAGTTTTAGTTTACCTATCGCCATTGGTAGTTTACCTAACCTTTGTGGTAGTTTACCTAACCTTAGTGGTAGGTTACCTATCATCAGTGGTAGTTTACTCATCATCTCGGGTAGTTTACCTAACCTTAGTGGTAGTTTACCTAACCTTAGTGGTAGTTTACCTATCATTAGTTGTAATTAACATATCGTCAGTGTTAGTTGACCTATCATTAGCGTCAATTTTTCATCGGTGGTAGTTTACCTATCATCAGTGGTAGATTACCTATCATCAGTGGTAGTTTACCTATCATCAGTGGTAGTTTACCTATCATCAGTGGGAGTTTACCTATCATCAGTGACAGTTTATCTATCATCAGTGGTAGTTTTCCCATCATCAGTGGTAGTTTACCTATCATCAGTAGTAGTTTACCTATCATTAGTTGTAGTTTACCTTTCATCAGTGGTAGTTTATCTATCATCAGTGGTTGTTTACCTATAATCAGTGGTAGTTAACCTATCATCAGTGGTAGTTTACCTATCATAAGTGGTAGTTAACCTATCATCAGTGGTAGTTTACCTAACCTAAGTGGTAGTTTACCTATCATCAGTGGTAGTTTACTTATCATTAGTTTTAGTTTACCTATCGCCATTGGTAGTTTACCTAACCTTAGTGGTAGTTTACCTAACCTTAGTGGTAGGTTACCTATCATCAGTGGTAGTTTACTCATCATCTCGGGTAGTTTACCTAACCTTAGTGGTAGTTAACCTAACCTTAGTGGTAGTTTACCTATCATTAGTTGTAATTAACATATCGTCAGTGTTAGTTGACCTATCATCCGTGTTAGTTTACCTGTCATCAGTGGAAGTTTATCTATCATCAGTGATAGTTTATCTATCATCAGTGGTAGTTTACCTATCATCAGTGGTAGTTTACCTAACCTTAATGGTAGTTTACACATCATTAGTTGTAGTTTACCTGTCATCAGTGGAAGTTTATCTATCATCTGTGGTTGTTTACCTATCATCAGTGATAGTTAACCTATCATCAGTGATAGTTAACCTATTCACCAGTGGTAGTTTACCTATCATCAGTGGTAGTTTACCTATCATCAGTGTTAGTTTACCTAACCTTAATGGTAGTTTACACATCATTAGTTGTAGTTTACCTATCATCTGTTGTTGTTTACCTATCATCAGTGATAGTTTACCTATCATCAGTGATAGTTAACCTATCATCAGTGATAGTTAACCTATTCACCAGTGGTAGTTTACCTATCATCAGTGGTAGTTTACCTTTCATCAGTGGAAGTTTACCTATCCGTAGTAGTTAACCTATCATCAGTGGTAGATTACCTATCATCAGTGATAGTTTACCTATTATCGGTGGTAGTTTACCTTTCATCAGTGTAAGTTTACCTATCCGTAGTAGTTAACCTATCATCAGTGGTAGATTACCTATCATCAGTGACAGTTTACCTATTATCGGTGGTAGTTTACATATCATCAGTGGTAGTTTACCTATCATCAGTGGTAGTTAACCTATCATCAGTGGTAGATAACCTATCATCAGTGATAGTTTACCTATCATCAGTAGTAGTTTACCTATCATCAATAGTAGTTTACCTATCATCAGTGGTAGGTTACATATCATCAGTGGTAGGTTACATATCATCAGTGGAAGTTTATCTATCATCAGTGGTAGATTGCCTATCATAAGTGGTAGTTTACCTATCATCAGTGGTAGTTTACCTACCATTAGTGGTAGTTTACATATCATCAGTGGTAGTTTACCTATTATCTGTGGTAGTTTACCTAACTTTAGTGGTAGTTTACCTAACCTGAGTGGTAGTTTACCTAACTTTAGCGGTAATTTTTCTATAATCAGTGATAGTTTGCCTATTATAATTGGTAGTGTACCTATTATCAGTGGTAGTTTACCTATCATCAGTGACAGTTTATCTATCATCAGTGGTAGTTTACCTATCATCAGTGGTAGTTCACCTATCATCAGTGGTAGATTACCTTTCATCAGTGGTAGTTTATCTATCATCAGTGGTAGTTTATCTATCATCAGTGGTAGTTTACCTATCATCAGTGGTAGTTTACCTATCATCAGTGATAGTTTACCTATCATCAATGGTAGTTTACCTATCATCGGTGGTAGTTTACATATCATTAGTGGTAGTTTACCTATCATCAATGGTAGTTTACCTATCATCAGTGGTAGTTTACATATCACCAGTGGTAGTTTACCTATCATCAGTAGTAGTTTACCTATCATCAGTGATAGTTTACCTATCATCAGTGGAAGTTTACCTATCATAAGTGGTAGTTTACCTATCATAAGTGGTAGTTTACCTATCATCAGTGGCAGTTTACCTAAAATTAGTGGTAGTTTACCTATCATCAGTAATAATTAACCTATCATCAATGGTAGTTTACCTATCATCAGTGGTAGTTTACCTATCATCAGTGGTAGTTTACCTATCATCAGTGATAGTTTACCTGTTATCAGTGGTAGTTTACCTATCATCAGTGGTAGTTTACCTATCATCAGTGGTAGTTTACATATCACCAGTGATAGTTTACCTACCATTAATGGTAGTTTATCTATCATCAGTGATAGTTTATCTATCATCAGTGATCGTTTATCTATCATCAGTGGTAGTTTACCTATTATCAGTGGTAGTTTACCTAACCTTAGTGGTAGTTTACCTATCATCAGTAGTAGTTTACCTAACCTTAGTAGTAGTTTACCTAACCTTAGTGGTAGTTTACCTATCATTAGTGGTAGTTTACCTATCATCAGTGGTAGTTTACCTATCATCAGTAGTAGTTTACCTGTTATCAGTGGAGGTTTATCTATCATCAGTGCTAATATATCTTTCATCAGTGGTAGTTTACCTAACTTTAGTGGTATTTTACCTAACATTAGTGATAGTGATTGGACGGTTACCATTCCCGTTAGAAGTGAAGTTCTTGTCAGTTGTAAACCCGTAGACCAATATTAACAAAGCCAAACCTTGATTTATCGAACCAACGGTACGTTTTATCGATCATAGCCATGTTTTTTTCTATCCAAGAATGTTATGAAGCCTACGCATTTGGTTTATTGTTGCGTCCCATTCTGTTGCTCATTAGTGTGTATTTACATTCTGAGTGTTGATTCTTTATATGAACATACCAAGTGAAAACAACAAACATTTGACCATGAAAACATCATGAAAATATCGTTTCACGTGCCGATTCTCCACACATTACATCAGAAAAATATTATATACGCTTGAAAAATAGTCCCCGTTTCATTTCCGTAAATTATGTTTTCTTTGTCCTCTATTTACATAAAATAAATCTAATTTAACAAAAAATATTTTATTCTATGTTATTTCATGTCTTTTTGTTTTGAATATCAAGAAAAACAAAAAAAAAATAAATAAATAAACGACTGGAAACTGCGGAACGGAAGGACAATGTAAACGATTGTGCATTGGTGTGATCACCGGCTGTTCCATTAATTTAACATCTTTTCGTTTATAGGTATTAAAAGTTAAACATTTTAAAATGGATCTGTTCTTTATGTTTTTATTCTAAATCACCCTAATGTAAATATATGAATTAAATGGATTGATTTCATTTCATAATGGTGGCTATGAATAACAGTACATGTAGTTATCTACATATCTTCCGAGGTGCGCTAACGCGCACCACGGAATATGTAGATAGCGACTGCTGTTCACAGCCGCCATGAAAATGAAAAAAAAAATCCATTCAATCAGTATATATGCATGCAAAATATGCATTGTTGCAACTTATACATTCCGATGACGTCACATTGTTTACAGATCCCGCGTTATGTCTGCACTGCCTGACACGAAGGTGTTTTTCGTTAGTTTTCTTATATTTCAATTGACCTTGTATGGTAAAATAGCCTCAATCAATATGAGATGTGAATGTAGTTTTACGGAAAAAGCGGCATGTTGCGTATAAGACTTCAATTTTTTGACTTTGTCCGTTACTTCGTGATGGTAGCTTGGATCGGCTGTCATGGCAATGACGAGGACGGTGGTTTTACCACAGTGTTGATCTACAAACTTGCATGTACAACCGAAAACTTCCTACTATACCTTATGTCTTTGGAAATCATCTGTAAAAAATTAATTGAATTAATAACGATTCATTGTTTGTTCGTTTCTGTATGCCGATTCCGATATTAAAACGCTGAAGAGTTCCAATATTGAAGCATGAACATTAATTAACACTTGCTCTATAAATCGTCCTAGAGCACCCGACTACCCCAAAATCAATACTTATAAAACAGCGTGAAGGTATTTGTAAGAGAACAACGAAAAGTGCTTCACATTCTTACGAAAATGACAAACATCATCAAAATTATTTAAAAAGTAGTCAATTAATCGGCACTTTGTCAATTAATATCAGTTCATAAGGATAATTCAAGACGCTTTTGCATTGACTATCGCGAATTGAATGATATCACAGTAAAAGACAAAGGATCTGAAAAGTGGTTACCGGCAGGTGAATGTTGCTGAGAAGAACCGACCGCCCGTCTTTGTAACTGGTTATGGTGCGTTTTGGTAATTTAAGGCCATTTCCTTCGGTCTCTGCAACGCCCCTGCCACATTTGAGCGTCTGATGGGGCGGATAACAGACTTAAAGTGGAAGCTTTGTCTGGTGTACTTGGATGATGTGGTAGTACAATGTATTTGCATATACATTTGGACAAGAATAAGGTCATCTCACGCAAGTCTTGGATCATGTGCGGTCCGCAGGCTCGACGTATGTCCTAACAAGTGTCATCTTTTTCGGCTCAAAGTTCACTTCTCGGGTTTCCCGATTTCTGGTCAGGGGATTGGAACAGATCCGGGAAAGGTTTCCGCGGTTAGGTGTTAGGGCTATTATAAAGAGGAGCTCTTATTATCGGCGCTTCCTTAAAAACATCTTGACCATTGCTCGGCCTCTCTAAAAGCTGATGGAATCCGGCCATGATTATGAGTGGAATGACACATGTGAATCTGCTTTCCAAGAGCTCAGACATGATAGTTGCTATAGCAATTTTGGCATATCCACAGAGGAACACTGATGTGGGGCGATCTATATTTAGCCGTCACATATGGATAACCGGCTCGTGTACCTGTTCCAGTGTTAGTGTTTGTGTGGGAGACGAGAGAGCTGTCAATCAATGTTGTCGTGGTGTCTTCTATTCTTTAACGTAATGGTTCTGTAATATGCGTATTAGTGTGAAACCATGTCTTCACGAAATTTTCTTTGTAAATCATCTGCATTTGTTCGGGCAGACTGAGCTTGTTTTTTTCTACATTATCCAATAAGATAAACAAAACCAAAACCAACTGTATTTCACAGCGACATAGGCAATGACTGATGATTTTATTAAAAAACATCATAATTAACAAAAACAATGGCACAAAAATACACATTTCACACGCATACTACAAACTCCTAACCTAGCCTATTTTTATCTATGATACTGAATACACATTGTTTTAAAAGGCACCCAAACTTTGAGACTTTTTTCCGATATAAAGCTATTGTCCCCAAGATGATAAAATCTTATGTGTTTACAACGACATTTGGGACAATAAAGTTGCTTTGTTGACGTAAAAGAGGTGAGCGCAAGGTACTGGTTAGGAGTATCACTTTAACCCGCATGACCTGTGCACGTGGAAAACCTCACCTGGTCCCTACTAAGGTGAGTGCAACCCACAACGGCCATAGACCCTGCACGGATGTCCTGTATAATCCTGTGAGCTTTAGGGCCACAGTGCTCAAAGGTTAGTTTATTTTACTAAGAAAAATATATAAATAAAGTACCCATGTCACCACGCAATTTGTAATAACGACGCAATTTGGAATAAAAATTTCAAAGTCTTTTTTACCGGATAAATTGTCATCAGATGGAAAGATAATCTTCACTTGGTTTCGACCTAAATAACTTTGAATTTTTTATGACAAATTTCGTTGATGTGCACATGCAACACGACGCAAATTGTAATAAATTTTCAAATGTCATTATAAGTAATAAATAAATATTTTTACAATATAATTAGGTCGAAACATGTACCAAGTGAAGATTATCTTTCCATCTGAAAGACAATATATCCGTTAAAAATAACTTTGAAATTTTTATTACAAATTGCGTGGTGACAGTACCAATACTATAACTCATGTGACATATTTGAAACCCTACAATTATCAAATAGTTATTGTACATCACAGATGTTCTGTTAGTTATAAGCATTAACATGCACACAGGGGCTCAAACTTTTAATTCTATTCTGCATTTTATGTATAAAAAATGTGCATCTGTGCAAGGTCTATGCTGTGAACGAATTTATGACATAAATCTGTTTTTTCTAATCTATGATTCGCAGACAAAATGATGTATTTCACTACAGGGGCCATCATACCATTTCTTCGTATCCTGATAAACATAAATACATGTATCATTGATAGTAGGACGAGGGAGAGCTGGTGCCCATCTGGCATCATTATCATCGATAACTTTCCCGTTAGTGATCCACTTGAAAGTACCTTCCGTCTTATTGCCGTATAGCCAAATCTTATTACCTAAAAAAGACAATAATTACACACATTTAACTACGTCTCTCCTGAGAGTCTTGTCCAGATCAAATGCTGAAATCAGATTTCATACTTTTTCAACATAATTAAGAATAAGTCTTTGCCTTGATGACAAGCTATCTAAATTGGATCCTTCAATACAACGTCAATATCCACTGTTAATGTTAAATCTGAAAACATGTATATACAATTTTGTCTTGCCACTCAGTTGATATTTTAACTTTGGGATACTTGTAGTGTTGTAATCATAGGTACTACTAATAGGGTTAATTAAAGTCCGTTTCAGAACAAAAATGACTAAAATTCTTGTGTGTCATCATGTCCCCTTGCGTATTAGGATACATTACACGTACATGGTGACAAAACTGATTTGGAGTAAACTACCGCTATCATTATATTTTTGTCTTTTATCATTATCTATTATAGATTATCATGTTCTATTATCATTATCTATTATTTATTATAATGATCTATTATACAAATGTGTGTCTATGCAAATGTCCAGTATATTTGACCTCGTTCAATAGAACAGCGTCGATTTTCAGTACCCCGTATCGAATATGCTAGATTATTATACAATTTGTTTGATCTCCCTAACTTTAAGCATCAGCTATATTTTGAACTCTTGCACGGCTTAATGACTATTGCACGGCTTAATGACTATTGCACGGCTAAATGACTATTGTACGGTTACGTACGAACTATTGGACACCTGTTATGTTTCGAAATTAGACCTACCATGGAGGATGTGGTTCAAATAGCATTTCTGTTATCTACTTTTAATATAGTGTAAAATAAGAAAATGTATAATGATAAAATATATTATCTATTCAATTGTATGTCATTAACAGTCATTGATATATTTACAGATATTCTAAATGTATTCTACAAAACATTTTGATGGATAGTGATGTTCCTCTCCAGAGTAGTGACCTACAACATACCCTTAATCCCCAAGGAGACATCGCTACATATTGGATATCAGTCTCCTTAATAACCACTTACCATTTGATTGAAAGGTCTCGAATAAAACGTCCATGAGTTCTGTGCTTGGGTCCGTCAAGAGGTTCGCCCCAGCTAATTGACACTGAAACTTTTGTTTGAATTATAAACATTTAGTTGTTAAAACATCGGTATAAAATTATGAAAACTTAATAAACCAGTAACAGACAAAAGAAAGAGACATGCACTGTTTATTTTTATATTTCTCACATGCACATGTTTAGATTGTAGATGAATTTAGATTGTTTAAACTGATCTTCCACCAGCATATGGTGATAGCACGAATGCTGAAATATGAGAATATTTGTGTTATCTTGTTATAATTTCATTCAAATGAGTTACCTCCCCTTATATTGTTATCATTTGTGTATATGTTTATAAAATTTCATATCACATATCATAAGTATCATATAATGAATATTGACTTGTTAAACTTGTTCGACCTATGGAGAGAATTTATATAGGCTTTAGCCTGTTATTCAATCCAACTGACTTTTCCATCTGTCAATAAAATTTGTTGAAATGAAATGAATATTCCACGCATCCCATTAAAGGTACACTAACTTAAAAAAAACAATTCTAATTTAGAAAACTGTTACTTAATTTAGAAAAGTCTTATGATGTTTTGCCATAGATATATAGGTCCACATAAAATTTGTAACGTGCATACTGATAATTCCTCGTCTGTTTGATTTTCCGGCATATTTTTTTTTTTTTTTTTTTATATATATAAAATGTTTTTGGGAAAAGACATTGAATGTTACATATTTAAGAAATATGCTAGGCCTGGACGTGCCATCCATTTGATATATATTTAAATCATCAAAATTATTAGTTAAAAAATGTCTCTGAAGGTACATGCATTTTACATGCATCAAATATAATGGTTACCTGAGCGTTTTCCCAAGACAAATAATATTGAAGCCCGACGTAGTAGCACCGTTTCTCAAACATATTAATTGTTGGGTTCAGTTCAATTTTTTCTGAATTAAAAAAAAACAACTTTTTATCAACCTGAGGAATAAAGCGTTGAGCATCTTAATGTCATACATTGTTATTGGCGTACTATATCTAACACAATTTATAGGCATCACCTGTATTCGTCTATAAGTTACCTGTATTCGTCTATAAGTTACCTGTATTCGTCTATAAGTAACCTGTATTCGTCTATAAGTTACCTGTATTCGTCTTTAAGTTACCTGTATTCGTCTATAAGTTACCTGTATTCGTCTATAAGTTACCTGCATTCGTCAAATCAGTTACATGTAGTCGTCCAATACGTTACCCGTAGCCATCCAATAAGTTACCTTTAGTCGTCCAATAAGTTACCTGTATTCGTCCAATAAGTTACCTATATTCATCCATAAGTTACCTGTATTCGTCCAATAAGTTACCTATATCCGTCCATAAGTTACCTGTATTCGTCCAATAAGTTACATGTACCTGTATTCGTCCATAAGTTACTTGTATTTGTCCATAATTTACCTGTATTCGTCCAATAAGTTACCTGTAGTCGCCCAATAAGTTACCTGTAGCTGTTCAATAAGTTACCTGTAGTCGGCCAATAAGTTACCTGTAGTCGGCTAATAAGTTACCGGTAGTCGTTCAATAAGTTACCTGTTGTCGTCCAATAAGTTACCTGTAGTCGTTCAATAAGTTACCTGTAGTCGTCCAATAAGTTACCTTTAGTCGCCAATAAGGTTTCTGTATCTGTCCAATAAGTACACAAAGCAATTGCACGTTTTGTAATTAAAAACAAAAAGTAAAGCAATCTTGAAGTATACCCAGTATTTATATTCCCATTTCCCTCGTAATTAACGCGGATAGAGACATGTTTTAATTTATGTTTTTTTTTTTTGTTTTTTTTTTTTTATTATTATTATTTTAATTGGATAATAAATATAATCACCGAAGGACGAGAGACACTCAAACCGCTTCATGATGCTTGGAGGAAGTGATTTCTCCAAGACCTCAATACGTCTGGTCAAGTTTTGGATTGTCGACGTGAGGGCGTCAGAATTGCTGTCAGTTTTGTGTAATTTCTTAGTAGGAGTTTCGCACGAACTGAGCTGCATGACAGTTGCTCTAATCACGCAAAATATTAAAAGTAAGGTATTATACAGTAATGAAGATGGATATTTTGAATTGATAACAAAAAAAAATGGAAATCCAAACAGACAATGGACGTCCATCATTCCTGTCTAAAACCCCGACAACAAATGTTTCATATTCCAAAATCTTTTTAAAATGAATGTTCTTGAAAAGAAAATACGAGGGCTGATTGATAAGTTGTGAGCCTCATATTTAAGGATTTGAATTTTGCCGGACATATTATATTACTTTTTCAACATAATCCCCTTCAGTATCTATACACTTTTGCCAGCGGTGTTTAAGGGCCTCAATGCCACTTTTATATAACTCCTTTTCTTGGCTGTTCAGAAAGTCATCGACTATGTTAGGGTGCCTGAAATAGCAGTTTTGAGGTTTGGAAATAGAGGAAAGTTTAATGGAGCGAGATAAGGTGAGTAAGGCGGGTGCTCAATCACTTTAAAACCACAATCGTGAATGGCAGCCATGGCAATGACAGACCCTATCACCCTAACCCTAACCGATTTTGTCCATTTTTAAAAAGCCGCTTGTCTTGTTTACTATACAGTACTACCTCGTCGATATAAACAAACCAAATGACACCAGGTCTCGGGTGCACCGAGTGTTTAAGGTGTCCCAACACTTTATCACTAGCCCTCCACCACTGGGTTGCGAGTTCGAAACCTACGTGGGGCAGTTGCCAGGTACTGACCGTAGGCCGGTGGTTTTTCTCCGGGTACTCCGGCTTTCTTCCACCTCCAAAACCAGGCACGTCCTTAAATGACCCTGGCTGTTAATAGGACGTTAAACAAGAACAAACCAAAAAACAAACCAAATGGGTGCACGGTCCTATATAGTCAGAGAATAGTAGGACTTAAAAAGAACATCCTTGAGTACCTCCATCAATACGTTGCTCACGACTTATCAATCAGCCCTCGTACAACACAAGTTTTCGATTTCACAAAATACCATTCAAACCCCTATAATTTTTGTGGAGAATAACGATTCTGCATTGAACTTGTGAGCTCTTTGCTTTTATACAAAATCACACCTGTATTAATGGCAAACCAAAATGCTTTAGAATTTTTTTTACATGTTAATTTAAACTAATCATTACCTGATATTCGCAAGTATCCTCTGTTCCATCCGGGTTTCTTCAACCGTCGCTTGGCGACCAGATGGCAGAGGTTGTCCTTTAGATATTGTGTAAAATGAAAAGAAAAGAACTATGAGGAAAGTTGGATTAAACATTTTGACAATAAATCTGTGTTCGTATATAGAGAGGAAAGCTAAATGAACTGTCCTATAAGGAAAATTCATAATTTATATAACAAATAAATGTGTGGCTCAAACAGGATTTTAATGATTGGATACGAAAAAATAAATGTCCACACCCTTCGTAAACCCGACACTATCTTATAAAACATATGCTGTCACCATCCTCGCGCTTTCCCGTGATAAGCTCTATATGCTTAAGTCTTGAGATGCATTTTCCCTGTATTATCAAAAGTGTACTTTTTATGTATCAAGTGTGTGTACTTGAGTTAACATTTCTAATATGTAGCCACACGGACACAAACAGAGGAAGGGGTTCATCTGGAAAAAAACAACAACATTTTCGTTAATCGGCTAGTTGGACAAGGTGTACTGACTTGGACGCAAACTTCACTCTTTTCATTTGCGATGTCATATACTTTGACCAGAATCGAGTTCTTGTTTGGTGGGTTTGCAATTTTAACAAATTACTGTTTTTAAACGTTTTCATTTGAATAAAATTTGCTGGACATTATGGACAGTCAACACCTGCTAGCTGGCTGACATCGTTTAAGCACGTGTAAACCATGTCTGATATATAAAAGCTTTTCCACTACCAGGGTACAAAGCATGTCCATTACACAAGTCTATTGTTGCTCAGTTTGTTCGTGTTAATTTCAATATATTTTTGAAACGTTGAACATCTAACGTTGTTTGTAAAATGCTATGGTACGCGAACAGCTATAAACAACATACAGTTCAATTTAACACGGTTCAATTCTAGAGGCATCTGAGTATCAAACATATATCATGATTATTAGGGCTTTTCACCAAATGTTTATCTATTTTCAGAAAAAAAATCAATTTTCAACATTTTTCATAGAATGATGCAGTATGTCAGTCTGATGATTTTGATGTATTTAGTTTTTCGGTAGCATTTGTCGTTAACGCGATACGCCATTTTGAACATTTCTTGTGTTCTTTTGGGTATGCCGACAACTCACATTTTAAGTTTCTTCTCAAATTTCACCAGTGGGATTCAGCACAAACTTTGACAAAATTCAATGGTACTGACAAAGTCTTCATGGGGTCGGTCCGAAATCCAATATGGCCGCCATGACGTCATGTATTGAAAATGTTTAAATGGCCATAACTCAAAAAGTATTCATTTTACAGAGGTCACGTAATTACTAAAATATATAATTTGTAGATAATGTCTGTGACTATTTTTTCCCTACAAGTTTTAAGGTCAAAGAGTTCACTATTGGGTCAAAGGTCACCAAATTCAGCTTTTTCTTTTTTTTTTCTTTTTTTACTTCTTTTTTTTATATTGATCGATGCAGTATGGCATTCTGATGATTTTTGTACCTTCAGCACTTCTTAAGTATTTCCGGTTCAGATGGTACGCCATTTAAATAATTTCTTTGATTGCGCAATCATTGATCAATCTTTAAACGACATCTTCTCAAAAACCAGAAGATATTAGGGCTGTAGTGTGCATGGGTAAAGGGCTACCAAGTTTGTTCAAATGAATGACATTGACCCACATTCAAGGTCACGGGGTCAAATAGGCTAAAATCTTTAAACGACATCTTCTCAATAACCAAGAGGCCCAGTGAGTTGATATTGGGTCGGTAGGATGCTTGGGTGAAGCGCTAACAAGTTTATTCAATGAATGACCTTGACCTACATTCAAAATTGAATACAGGAAGGTTAGCGTTATCGACATTTATTATAATTGAAGGTCAACTGGCTAAAACGCATCCATTAATTTCTCGATTCACTGAAGGCATGTTTCATCAGAGACCGGTGCTTCCTAAACAAACTATGACGTGGCGAGTCGATATCATACCGAGACATCCGAGTTCGTTATCATCAGTTCAAGAATCGTCATCGTAGCATATAAACAACCACACAGTTCAGTGTTCTTTCAGGACAATAAGCCCAGTCAATCCATATGTTCGGCATGGCTACATATCATTTGGCATTACGGGTCATCTATATAGCAGAATAATATTGAATTTCAAACACGAAGAGATATATAAATATTTGCAATAGCCATCCACCACTGGGTGGACCAAGCACATCCTTAAATGACCCTGGCTGTTAGTAGGACGTTAAACAAAATAACCCAAACCAAAACGTACTTATTTTGTTTAGACCTTGTAATGCAAATGGCGACTGTGAATAATATTAGACAAATATGGCATACAGAGAGACACTCAAATCAATAAAAAAAAATGCTCCTATTTCATACTTTTAAGACTTCTGATCATAGTAAGAAGAACATTTTTACGACAAATTGTTAAACTGGTAAATTTGGGGCCTATTTCAGATATATGCATATTTTACCCCAAACTCAGTAGCTGAGATTTTTCTTCTAAAAGTAGTCTTCTTGGCATGTCTAGAGTTCTTTATTGTGTCTAATAAGAGCATGTTTGATGTTTGAAATACCTCCTTACGCTCCGGGTCAGTTATAGTCAGCTTCAATCCAAATCCGTGGGATGTGGAGTAGTAAACAATTCAAAATCTAATCAACACTTCGTGTAAAGTTAACATAGGTTTATTAAAGTTAACATAGGTTTATTAAAGTTAACATCGGTTTATTAAAGTTAACACAAGTTTATTAAAGTTAACATAGGTTTATTAAAGCTAACATAGGTTTATTAAAGTTAACATGGGTTTATTAAAGTTAATATAATAAATGATATAAACAATACACATAAACGTTTGTAGAGTAAATGGAGAGTATATTGTACAAGAACCTCAAAGCTTTTGTCATTATAACTACCACCCGTCTAGCCCCAACGTGATCATGGCCTTTAGGCAGTAAAGATTAACCCTGTTGCTGAAGGTCAACACCTCATAGAGTGACCCCTAGCCTTCTTCAGACCACAATTAGTTGCCTCTACATTTTACCAAAGAAAGATAAAAAATAAATATCTAAAAAAAAAGCAACAACAAAAATCAACAAAAAACAACAAAATCCGGTTTTCATATCATGTTGTAGAACTATACTATTCAATGTTATGGGGAAATCCGGAATATTACAAAATATCACTTCTCAAGCCTTATAAGTGTCTGTACCCCGCTGTATACTGTGTACATCACTCATCTGTATTATGCATTGCATTTTTGTTGCGGTTTTTTTTTTATTATTAATTTGCAGAGAAACCGATATTTGAAACAACAGAGGTCATTCATATGTTGCAGACAAACCACACTTTTCTCAAAATTGTTTTGTATGGAACACATTTGATACGCTCCAGTTGGCGACACATCGTTCAGGGTTGTCATCGATAATCAGGTTATCTGAAATCAGATTGAATAAAAAAATCAGTTTTTTAATCTAAATAAGCTTTTGAACTGACGGCCGATTATCATCTAAGTTAATCCATTTAATACCAATGTTTAGTGTTTTATGGCGAAAACATTTCAGTAGTTGATCAGTTTTGTTAATATTTCGAATCAACAAATACGCTTACAAAATATATGTAATATGAGTTTGAGTAGCAAAACTATCTTACGTCTACATGTATGTCAGAAGTATTCTTTTTCCTAGCTATATTGTTTAAATAGGAATTCATTAGATGAAGAAGACGAATATAACTTTCTACTTTTCTATCGGTGGTATCAAGATATTAGAAAAGAAGAAAAACATTAAAGAAATATTGTGGCACTGTCCATCAGTTTTGAAGGTTATTACACTATAAAATTCAAATTAAAACAAAAATGTTATAAAAGTTTATTCCAGAAGCTTGCAAACGTAGAACTGTGTAACTGCAATATTAATAAACAATTTTGGCTGTAGGTGTTTTCACTTGTACCGCTCTTTATCTGATTGTCATATGTTCCTCCGTCCGCTCGTTCGTCTGTCCATCAATGTGATATTGCATACTGGTTCTTTTTCATTTTCACAATAGTATACATGTAACTAAATATACCACTAGCTATATGTGTATAATTATATGATATCGAATGCTCACAGCAGTAACTAGTTCTATATTGAGTAAAATAATTGCAAATTAATCTTGGAAAATTAGTACAGTGCTCTATACGTACTGTAATTGCTTATTATGTTATGTGTAACATGATTATTTATGTACTGATTGGCCGTAAGATTTTAGGAAAATTAAACGACCTCATGAATTCACAATGTTAAATACTTCCCACAGGTAATATTCCCCCCTAAGTTAATATTTAAGTTTGGACAAAGGTATCGACGTAACAGGGTGCGAAGTGACATGAAATATTGTTAAGGTTTACTAATTAAAAACAGGAAAACATAATGTTACATTAATGACACAATAAATCCTATCTTCGGTTAAGCTTTACAAAACGACAAATTAACTTTTATGGGAATTCTATAATTCTAACTGAAGTATGAATATAATTTACATAACAGAATAAATAACATCATATGTATGTTTAAGTGCGGGAAAGGATAAATCTATCGTTATCATTTCCCTAACATACCGAGGATTCATCAAAATGCAATCGTGGTACTCGAGGGAAAACGTCAGTTGATCAATCATTGGTCAATATAGTCGTCAAAAAATCTTAAATCAAATTTTCAAGCTTTATATATATTTTGATGGATAGTACTTTCTCTATCGAGAGGAAACTTTGTCAGCTTATAAAGTGATAACATTTCGGGTAACCACATCGTCTTTTATTGAGTTACAACATACCCTACCGAAAAGTGCCGAACGGTTTACCCATATTAGGTTACAGTCTCCAAAATGACCACATACCATTCCAAAATGGTAAAAGGTTGATACATTCCTGACTTGAATCCGTCTCCATTATCATTACTTACCATCCGAATAGATCGGAAATAGTCTTGATGATCAACGTCAAAAGTTCCCGGCTTGAGTCCGTCATGAGGCTCGCCCCAGCAAATTGACAGAAAGCCTATTGTTTGAATTTAAAAAATTACATCGCAGTTGTTAAAATACCAGAATAAAATTCAGAAAACTAAAATGCCAGTTATAAACAACAAGAGAAACGTTTTACGTTGTTTTACGTATAATGTACGGCGAAGTAATTTAGGTTGAACATTTTACTTTTCTCCCATGAACACGTTTACATTTGTAAAGGAATATTAATAAGGTCATATGATGTATATTGTTTAAATCGATTCTATAATATTTTTGTTGAAAGCGCAAAAGTTAGAAATTATCAGTTTTATTCAGCGTATATAGATACATGTGGCACATTATGTATTACATTTATACCTTTGACATGCTGTAAAATGTAATACTGTATGGCTAAAGAAAATAATTGATCAAAGGTAGAACAAAATGCTTATTTATTGATTAACTTTTGTCAGTTTACTGAAATCTGGACGAACAAAAAGAAAAGTGAATCACGAATAAGACTGTCATCAGGTTACTGGAACGTATACATGTGCACCAACATTACTTACTTCAGACCTGTTCATTTATTTCTACACATTTTACAAATATCATGTCGTCGTCAAATACGAAGATCATACTTCAGACCTGTCAATTTATTTTCATTTCCCACAATGTTAGATTTAAAGTTTGCCAGAAATTCTTCGAGTTCAATCAAAATTTTATGACTACATACAAGACTCGGGACTTGCCTATAGATCTATCACTGTATGATTATCGAAATATTGAGGAGGAGTTTCATTTTATTTTAAACCCCTTTTTATTCAAATTCGAAACATTATTACTTGATTTCGATCTTAATAAACTTGATATCATTTTGCCGCTTAGTGTCAACAATCGGGGGCGGACACAGGATTTTCAATAAGGGGGGCGTGCGAAATTATAGGGGGGGGGGGGGGGGGGGGGGGGGGGGGGGGGGGGGTCCGGGAATGAGAATAATGTACAAAACTCTTTCAAAATATACATGTAATAGGTTTTGTTTTAAAAAAGGCGATTGCCATTTAATTAATGAAGTCTTTAGTTTTAAGTTTTTACTTTTTCATTTACGAATCTATATTTCGCAAAGCATTCAAGGCCTGCGTACACCAGATAGTTCATATAATATGAAATATATAACGGTTTGAATATGTCTGTCAGAAGTAATATACATGTACATGCTTTAGATACGGTAGTTACCTGAGCGTCTGTCCTGTTTGTGTAGGTCATCAAAAAATTGGAGCACTGATCCTCAAACACATGGACACTGGCGTTCGATTCAAGATTTCCTGAAAGAAAACCCGCGATCATTAGATATATGAAAAAATAGTTATGCTGATCACATCTCGATCTTCCATATATAAACTATTTGGTAATGTTATTTAGGGACCACAGAACCTAATCAAAAAATCTATTGTGGGTTTTCCCCGTTTTGGCAGTAGATTTAGTAAGAAGGTGAATGCATCAGGGCCCACTGATTAGATATTCAGGTGAGAGAAGTTTCCAAAGTTTTATGTGTGGGCTGGGCAATAAATGTCAATGTAAAATATGTAGAAATAAAGTTTTTTCTAGTCTGTTTTTGTCAGGGGGAGTTGATTGCGTATTTTATTGTAAATGTAGGTGCATTTTTGGTGCTGAATTCAAAACAATAAAGTGGCCCCCATATGAAAAAAAGTTCAAATTGGTAGAATTTTTAAACATTCTATTTACAGGTTTCCGAGATGACATTCTTCAAAATTATGGCTAGTGGACCTGTGTTGAAAACCATATTTAAGCAGGACAGTGGTAAACGTTAACATTACCGTCTTATGGGAAATCATTTGGTTCCCTGGTTCCTATAAGATTATTCACTAAAATATTTCATTTCATTAGGACTTCGCTAGTTTAATACCATCTACATTATATTACATAGACCATCATTATCTTATTACACACGCCCTACATCGTTATATTTCAAAGATCTTCATCATTATATTACATAATTCTATATTATATCATTACATACTATTTATATTACACGCTCTTTTCTATTACATATAGTTTGTGACTATTCAGAAGTCTGTTTTATGCTTAAACTTTCCAATACGTGGGATACAAGATACAAGAAACTTTATTTAACGTCGAACATTAGCTCATGCGAGCTATTATTGCGACAAACATAGGTATGATAACAAAATTAGACACAAAATTTAAACATTAATTAAGAGATATCACTGGTAAATAAACAGTATAATAAAGTTCCTCATAAATTACATGATTTATTGTTATTTCATACTAGAGTTTATACAGTATAACTAAGAGCAATAAAGTGATATCATTTTTTTCAAAATAAAAGGCATTCAAAATTATCATGAAAGATTTTAAAACAGTTAATTTCTAATTGTAAATTTAGATTTTGAAATTAATAGCACAGAGAGCGGGTGATTGGGAATTCCCTTCCTACCAAACTCACTGGCCTCTATACACTTTATATTAAAAGATAATTGATAGTTCAGAGTGTAGGTAACTGGGAATCCCATATAGCTACCGTACTCCCTGCCCTGGCCTAATAGATAAATAATTATATGCTTAAATGAATAACAAATAGAAAGTTTTTCTGAAATGAGGTTACATGCAGAAAGTAAAAAGTAAAAATGTTAAAAGAAACAACATAAAATGTCTATAGACATGGCCAGAGCGAACAACCAGAAGACTCAGGATTTGCAGATATTGCACAAACAGATGGGACCATCCCAGGAGTGGACCAGTCTCCTGAATACCCTGAAGTTTTCTACTCTTCGAAAGTCATTTGGGAGACTGTTCCACACCCGATTGGCTTCAAAAGCAAATTATTTTGACCACACCTTACAGTGTTAGTAACCTAATCGTTTTCAGTTAATAACTGGTTACATATGTTCATCAATTTAACATTAATGGCATCAAGTACAAAAACAAGTAATCTACGAAGGAGATAATTAGATCTCAATCATTTTATTTAATTTTATTATCATTATTACTGTTATTTGTTTGTTTTTGTTTTGTTTTTTGTTCCAAAACAAAGGTATTGATATTGTTAAAAGGGAAATGTTTCCTATTTAATGTAGGGTTAGGAAAAAATAATTCTGATTTAATGTGATGAAATAATGGAAATGATACCTTTTTAATGAAATGTCAGGAAATAATTCCTATTTGATGTATGTTAGGAGAGGAATGACTCCTATTTAATGTAATGTCAGGAGAAAAATGATTCCGATTTAATGTAATGTCAGGAGAGAAATTATTCCTTTTTTAGTTATATGAAAGGAGAAAAATGATTCCTTTTTAATGTAACGTCAGGAGAGAAATGATTTCTTTTTAATTATATGTAAGGAGAGAAACAATTCCTTTTTAATGTAACGGCAGGAGAGAAATTATTCTGACTTAATGGTATGTAAAGAGAGAATGTTTCCTTTCTAATATTCTAAATGGAGGGAAATGAATTCGATTAAATCTAATGGCATTTCTAAAAATCAGAGGATAATATCAATGTTTTGGACAATATGAGTTAAAACTAAAAATAAATATAATCACCGAACGATACTAAGTAGTCACCCCTACATAGTGACGTAATCGATTTCTCAATCGCCTCGATACGTTTGGTCAGGTTTTGAATTGTCGCCGAGAGGACGCCGGATGTCTTGTCAGCTTTGTGCAACTTCTCAGCGGAAGCTTCACACGAACTAAGTTGTATTAGAAGTGGCCTAAACGGAGAAAAAAAGTATGAAAGTGAGATGCTATACAATTTATATTAAAAATATTGTTGTTATGTAAGTGGCCGCGGTGGTCGAATGGTTAACAAGTGCTCAGACATTTTCTCACTAACTCCACTTCTTGGTTCAAAGTTCGAAACCAACTTGGGACAGTTGCCTGGTACTGGCCGTAGGTCGGTAGTTTTTCTCGTGGTACTCCAGCTTTCCTCCACCTCCAAAACCATAAATGACCCCAGGACGTTAAACAAAATAAACCAAGCATTACAAATATAATCCAATTAGATAAGACCATATTTGATGTGGGGGTATCTCTGTTCGTATGTATCTACAAAATCACAGTTGTATAATTGTATGACCAAACAAACGCTTTAAAATTTCTTTTCAAACAAAATGATTACTATTATACCTGATATTTGCAAGTATTCTCTGTTCCATCCGGGCGTCTTCAACCGTCGCTTGGCGACCAGATGGCAGAGGTTGTCCGCTTGATATGGTGAAAAATGAGAAGACAAGGACCAAGGCGAAAATAGGATGGAACATTTTGACAATGAATCTGTGTTGGTATCCAGAGAGGAAAGCTAAATGAACTGTCTTATGAGGAAAATTACATAATTTATATAACGAATAACTGTGTGACTCAAACAGGATCTTAATGATTGTATACGACAAATAAAATGGTTACACCCTCTGCAATCTTATTAAACATCAGGTAACAACTTATTCGCTCTCGGAAACCATTCCGGAATTAACAGGATCTATGTTCTAAGTGTTCACGTTAAGTTTCCCGTATTATCGTGTTTTATGTTCGTAACAAATCACGAACTTAAATATTAATGCGTATATATATATATATATATATACTTAGCTATAACTATAGGTTTGTAATCAAATCAAGTGTGTGTATTTGTGTTTACATCCCGAAAGCCAATGTCCATTTATACCTATACAGTATATAACTTAGCAACACAAATGACGAAGGAAGACAACTTTTTGACTCGTGCCCTGACCAGGCCTTGAACTCACGGTTTACGGCACTCAATGGCCTAGCCAGAAATACCCGCAGCTTACACCGCTGCGCGACATCGGCGTTCTTAAAAAGAACGTTTCAATGGCGCAGTGATGGTCGGCCCGATACCCTGAAATGATCATTGTGGAAGTCGTCTATTTAGGGGATAGTAAGTTGTTTTGAGTGGCTATACTGGCGTTTAGAACATGGAATTTGGTTTGAACTCGAGACCGATAGGTCGAGAGTTTAAACCAAATTTCATGTTCTAATCGCCAGTATAGCCACGAAAAACAACGTACTATCCCCATTCTAACACGTTTACTATCGCATATATTTAGAAACATTGTTTTACATCGCTACAGGTACGCTGTTAAGTACTCTGTGACCTCCGTTAGTGACGTGTCATACTGTGGCGGATTGACCAATCAGAGAGAAGCTATCAAAGTCGGTCAATTGGCCACGCCCATACTGGCGAGAGCTCGGTCTGTATGTTAACGAAGCGGGATATTTGGATTGTTGTGAAAGTTCTGTTTCCGAAGATTTAAAGACATATTTGGATTTACGCAGTATGCTTAACGACATGTAGACTCTACATTTTAACAAAGTCAGGGTTGATGTGTTTCTACAGGCTCAACCGTTATGTGAAGTTGTGGGCACTTATTCCATTTCATTTCGGATTTTACTTGACCTTAGATGCTTACACACGGACGAAATGAACGTTTCAATCAATAAATGACGGCAAGAATGATGTGAACGATTTTTGTTAAATTTATTAGGTTGATTCATTCTATTCGATTTCTTCACTTTCGATTCCAATATCACGGGTCATCAATCATAAATTGTGCAGAGTGTTGAATTTCGCTACGAGTAGAACTTGACGCCATATTGTTTTGATTAGAAACGGGGCGTGGCTTAACACGATATAGATCATGGTTCTATCGCAACCAATCAAAACAAGCGTTGCAAACGAATCGTGTTAGAATAGATGATATGAATACCTTGATCGCAATGTATTTGTGTTACGTAATAGATACATAATGGGTACGAGTGATGTATCGGATATATCACACGAGTGCGTAGCACGAGTGTGATATATGCGATACGTCACGAGTACCCATTTTGTATCTGTTTTATCCAATGACAGTCGAGGTTTTGTCACCCACGTGCCTAGGGGTGGAGCTATAAAATTGATCAAAACCTGTCACTGTGATATGTTTCCCGCCAATTTCTGACACGTTTCATTCTGTCACAGTAGTCCATTCATTTCTAGTGAGACTGTCAACCATGGCGGATCATGAACTGATCATTGATGTCGATGTGTTTACCGACCAAGTATGAGTATGAACTGGAAGATAGTGACACTGTAGCTACTGACATTGGATTATTTGATACCAAGGAATTAACGTAACCAATTGTCGTAAATAAACTGAATGGTAATGTGAAAAACATGTGAAAGACTGCAGGATTCGAGGGAAATTACACAAACAGTAACTGCTCCGGAAAGAGGACCTGCGCTACTTCCCTTTACCAAGCAGGTAAGTCTAAAATCATATTGTTTGAACAAATTGTGAAATGAAATATTTTTCGTAAATTTTGACGTTCACGATGTCACGAATCTTTCAAAGTCCATGAAATTGTTTAAATACATCGATGAATCGGTTAATCGGTATTTTTATCCACTCGTCCTGTTATCATTTTCATCACTATTTTGTTTATGATAAGATTTTTGTGCAACGAAAATGTATGGTTACATTTGGCGTAATCTGTATAACCATTTTTTTTAAATGACTGAAATTTTATATGTAATCATGAATGCGTTTTTTTACTGATCTGTTAATACTCAACAGGGTTTTATATTCTGTTTCGTCAGGTTTTGATGAACAACTCAATATGGACAGGACGGAACATCGCAGCACGGCTGTATGCATACAAGGTGAAGAAAGAAGACAACAAAGAACATTTCTAAACGGCACTCGTATTTCATTAAATTTCGTTTAAAATGTTTTCCTGTCTTTGTTCATTTGTCACGCCCACATTTGAAATTGGCCCCGCCTCAAGACTGAGGCATGGACCAATCAGAAATGCCATGTGATATTTCAGATATCACATATGTGATATTTGAAATATCACATAGTATGCAATATAACGCCAACAAAAGATCAAAGAAAAACCGAGGCGTCATTGGATAATAGAATGTTCCCTCTGGGGTTTTACCACTGGGTTATACAAGAGGACAGTTGAGATTCCCTGCTGAGAACTGAGAGTAAGACGAATATCAATGTAATAAGAATTGCCCCGGGGGTATTCTCTAACCCCAGGGTTACTCCCTGGCCCCGGGATCATAGCCCGTAGATATTTACAAAGAAACAGTTGGTATTCTCACCCTTTAACAATTATTTACACAATTTATTTACTTGGACTAGAAAGATGATAACGAATACGCCTCTAGAACCACTATGATTGTTTCCCCTGATCCCTTTGTCTTACCTGTGGGTTACAACAGAGAAAATATTGGGATTTCCACCTCGAAACATTATTTTCAAGCCTTGAATGGGATAGACACTTAATATGTATCTCATAATATTTACATTCTGTGTGACAGTCTCCCATTACTCCTGTGTTAAACCAGATGGTATTGATCACCGTATAAATGCAGCCTAGATCACGTGACGTCACTTCCGTCAGCGTCAAAAAAAATGTTTAGCAATGCGTTGCGGGTGAATCAAACCTAGCAACGATTTCGACTTAGAACAATCGCGTAATTATGACGTCATTTTGGTGCTTCGTTGATCATAGTCACGCCGAGGATTTGTATTACACATCAATTTGAATGCAAACCAAGCACTACAATGAAATCGATTTCACATGTGCCGTTCTTTCAATTGAACAAACAGGGGGATAGCTGAACTTAAACCTAACGGGCGTCATTCTATTTATCTGTCACCCAGATTGCATTGATCTTGCCAATAAATACAATCTACCAAGCGTTTAATTGTTAAATGGATCTCACAAAATGACGTCATTTCCTGTCAAATGCGCTTATCTGAACCCGTCTCTGATATTCCA
This sequence comes from Pecten maximus, assembly GCF_902652985.1. Classification (NCBI taxonomy): domain Eukaryota; kingdom Metazoa; phylum Mollusca; class Bivalvia; order Pectinida; family Pectinidae; genus Pecten; species Pecten maximus. The sequence continues at coordinate 39,651,165 of NC_047024.1, forward strand.
TTGTCTCTAGAAGGTTTGGGTTATACCGCTGTTGAAGATACCTGGAATGGACAAGGAACAATTAAAGAGCTGTCGTCTATACTGTCAGAATCTTGGAGAATTAAGATTGTGTCCCAGCTTTAGAGGTTCATATCCACAAAAACAGTCTCTACAATATGACCACTTGCAATCAGCCTACTTCATGTCTAAAGTGATGTAGCTGTCTATGAAAGGCCGTTCATGTCAAAAACGAGATACATTTAACGTGTTAGCATTTAACGCATTAAACACATTAACGCGTTTAACGTTAAATCTTAACGCGTTAAACTTTATCAGATTAACCAATCAGTTGCACCCCTGCATATCAGCATTCGGGTGCAAGTTCTTCATGGAAGATGGAAAAAATGGAGGCTTCGAGGAGAGAGGTTCGGGCAGTGGTTCAAGAATGCCTTCGGGTTGTGCCAAGACAATCCCTCAGTCCCGTCGGCGATATTGACAGTGGGCATGTATAAATTATTTGACAATGGTTATTTGTCCAAAAAATGAAGAGTCAACGTATGACTACTACGTGTGAATCCCGATGTCGGCGTTTGGTTTGTTTTGGTCTGCAGATGTTTTTTTTATTATTATTTCAAACAGTTTAATGACAGAATATTTCAATACGCGTTGACAGAACATCAACACATTAAAGAGGACGTGGATATTTCTGAAAACCGATTTAATCAGAGACCGTATCAAAATAATCAATTTGTGCAATGAACCAACATTTTTTTTTTGTCATTTGTGTAGGTCTGTAAGATACATTGTTGTACACTACTGTAACTGGCATTCGGAACACTCTCGGCCTTTTAATAAAAAAACATTTGTCGTTCACGGAAATGGCCGAGTAGTTACGATTGCTGTAACTGGTACATTCTGATGACGTCACATTGTTTACAGACGTTCCGAGTTGTGTCATTTTGTTCAGCGATTTCGTAGTTTTGTCATCTTTGAAAATTGATGAGATTATTCAGAACATCACACATTATACCGTGTTATAAATGCAGTTTACAGCTAACGAGATGGTCGGCTGCCATATGATCCATCATGTATGTAAATAATCATGGATTACGGGGCTAGGAACTGGGACCAATACACCAAACCAGATGGCACAGTCGTATATTGAATAATCGTATAAAGTTAGTAAAATTTATCAATATAAACCCTATAATAAAATGGAGAGAAAAACGTGTCACCTTTGTACAAGGGTGTCTCTTGTGTCAGCATTACACACCATGCCAACACGATAACAATATCTGACGGTAGAGTCCATGCATTCTCTCAAGAAAGCTGGCTCTGGCAGCCATACTGTTAGTCCTTTAAATGTTTATAAATACATTTGTATATATACAAATATATATGCAACAAGGAATTAGATTGGTCTGCTATTTCAGTCATTTTAACGCGTTAAAACAAAAACTACGACTTTTAACGCGTTAAACGAACGAAGCTGTTTATCACGTTAAATGCTAGCTAAGTAACAAATTTAACGCGTTAAAATTCCAAGAAAACATTTAACGCGTTAAGATTTAACGCGTTAAGCTTTAACGCGTTAAAGCTTTACGCGTTAAGTCTTAGCGCGTTAAATCTTAACTCGTTAAATGTTATGTTTAACGCGTTAAATGCTAACGCGTTAAATGTATCTCGTTTTTGACATGAACGGCCGTTCATAGCTGTCGCCCTAGATAGCAAGTGTAGAGCGGCTCTTATCTTGATCTGTCCGATATGATATTTTATCTTTTTTTATCATGCAGACGAACATCAAATGTAACGACTAGTGCATAAATGCATGTACCGGCAAAGTTATGTCAGAGAATCGAAAAAAATATCATTTAGTAAATTGCGGGGCGTGCGAAAACCTCAAGGGACACTCACACCTCTCAGGGCACTCCAGTGTGCATCTCCGATTTTCTCAGAAAAAAATATTTTTAAAATAAGCTTTCTAAAACAGTACTAACACACCGAAATATTCACTGTATGATTTTATTATATTATTAGGACAGATAAGAATTGTGTGCAATGTAAAATGTAACAACACTCGGGAAAACAGCTGCGCGGACTGTACCAGTACTATTTTTGATTATTTGTAATCAAATTTTACTTTCGCACAAATCAATGATAAAAAAATTCTACAGAATTCGTAACATTAGGTTTTACAATATGTCAGATAATCAGCAAGGCCAGAGACCTATATACTAAAGTGCATAAAAAGCATATCATGTGTTTATCTTCCATGTAGTTAGCAAGCCAATGTCTGGAGAAATGCCACCTTTCTTATTTAAATGTATATAATTATTATAATGGAAACCAATTTTACAATTTAATTATAAAAAAAAAATTCTCTTTGAATCTGTTAATTGTATACATAATGCATCTTTCTGTAGTGAATGCTTTCCAGGATATGATTTAGCCAAAATGAAACAAACTTTTAGAAGCATGAATGAATTATGTGATATTCATAGGTAACATAAAACATCACCATATATCCCTATCAAGATCCAACCCCAAGGTATACAGGAACTACACACTTGTATAGAAAACTCTTCAGTCTGAGTAACACTTATTAGAATTTTGTATTTAATGAGTATAGGGAACACCCAATCAACAGTTTGAACCTAAACCTCAGACATAAACCTAAACCTCGGACATAAACCTACCAACCCAATAGGTCTCTGGCAAGGCCTAGCGAGTTGACTAAAGTATCCGACATGTAATTTCTTTAAGACTGAATTCAAATATTCCGGAATTTGAGTCCCTGGCATGGGTGTTGTCCGGATTTAGATAATGCTTGTGACTTCCTCTTCCTTTTGTTGACAGTTTTGTCTTGCTGCGTCAGTGAACGTACAGACAAAATTAACAGATTGGTCGATATTCACAACTCTTCTGATTTTGAACAGCAAGCGTTTTGTTCCTCGACATGGCACAGACTCAACCAAGACAAAACTTTCACTCTGAAAGTGAAGCTAGCATCAATAAACAGATAAATTTGGAGCTGTACGCTAGCTACATCTATCAGTCAATGGTAGGTGCAGAAACCACAGGGGCTAATCCGAAGGGTTCTGATGTTAATATCGCCTTTCAAGCTGCCTTGTGTCTACGTAGTAAGATCGTCAGAAAATTCGGACTACACAGGGGCATGCTGGTCCTATAATATAAGACTTCGAAGGTTCATATCGTGATTTTTTACGTTTTTTATCGGATATTTACATTTCGAGGTTCGACAAATAACAAAAATGTAAATATCCTATTATCAACGTAAAAAAATCATGATATGTCGTGAACCTTCGAAGTCAATGTATATTTTTTTTAGGATTATGGAGCATGCCTACTGTAGTTTTGTGCATTTAAAATTAATTAAGGGCAGAAATACCTATACATAATAGCCAGAAAGTCTATAGATAAAGGTATTTCTGGTTATTTTTATCATAAGACTACACGTTCTTGTGGATAAACTAAGTTGTTTCACTCATTCTGACTTTATTTTGTAACATTTTAAGCAAAAAATGCCTGTCATGATCAACTGTAATTGGTTGATTTAATTTTGATCTTAGCCTTGGATTGGAAATTTAGTTCACTGTAATTGTCTAGGTTGAAAATTAACTTCAACAGAATTTTCTACAGTATTTGCATGGATAAAGGCTTATTTGAAAATAATAAGTTTGTAACAAAAATGGGTTCCTGGGACAACCAGCAGAAAGCTAAAAAAGGTAATAAGTTGTAAAGTTTGGTAGTTTACATGAAAGAAGCAGACAATGTTTGTTCAGTCTATATTTCCTCTCGATCAGCAGGCACCTGATCATACATTGTGTGTTTTTATGGCTCAGTTGCATTGGTAGAAGCATGGATTATAAATAACCACGCCTGATCATGAGATCCTGATCTGATGTGGATGATTTATTTCACAGTTCTTGAGTTTCTACCCAAATCTGGTACTGTTGCACATTTCCATTTTAATGATTTACTCTTATCCTGGGAAATCAGGTTATAATATCAAACAGTTAACCAGATACCGATTTTCTCTAAAATCAGCATTGTTTATATATACTTTTCAGGCCTTTTACTTTGATCGAGATGATGTGGCACTTCCGGGATTCAGTAAGTTTTTTAAGAAATCGTCTGATGAAGAACGGGAGCACGCAGAAAAGCTAATGCAGTACCAGAACAAGAGAGGAGGTCGCATCGTACTTCAGAACATCACTGTAAATATATATATATTATTTAATCTGAATAGGTACTACAGAGCCAAATTAAAAACTCTATATAACATGTAAATGTAGTTTAGAGATCCATTGTCTTGTATCTTAAAGATAATATATTATCACAATCCTGTATGACTGTATATTTAGCTAGGAAACATCAAAATGTGTACCATTCCAAAGAGTTTTCAAAGGGTAATTTACTTTTGCATCACTATGGGCCTCTTTGCTTACAGTATAATGATTGGTTATATAGTTGTACCTTTTTTCCTTGATTTGTCAATATTTTATATATAGAAGCCTGACCGTGATGAGTGGGGAAGTGGACTGGAAGCCATGCAGACCGCACTGTCACTGGAGAAAAATGTTAACCAGTCACTTCTGGACCTTCATGGCGTGGCTAACTCCCACGGTGACCCACAGGTACCGTTCCTTCAGTATAAATCTCCAAGTTACAAAATTGTATACTGTCTGCTTCCTTGCCTTGTGAAGAAAAGTACCTCAAAAATAATGTTTTCTTCCCCAGGGAAGTTGAATAGACTTGCTATGGTTGGGGTGTACGTATTTTGTGTGAAAGAATTGTACCTGCTGCCCCAATTGCATGATCATACGAGGAGTAATGAGAAAATAAACATGAAATATAAATAATTTACGGTAGGTCCTCTAAGACTATATATAATTGTTCTGATTTTTTTGTAAATTTTGTAGTTGTCTGACTTCATCGAGGAATCCTTCCTGACTGAACAAGTGGAGGCCATCAGGCAACTCTCTGATTATATAACACTATTAAAGAAGGTCGGACCAGGGCTAGGAGAGTACCAGTTTGACAAGGAAACTCTGCAAGGCTAGACAACCAATCAGCACACAGCTTACAAAATCATTGACCAATTGGAGGAGCACAAACATACACAAGATTTTACTAATATTAACATCACAAATACTGAATATGATCACGATTTATTAGGATTTAGTAATTTTATCCACACATTACTAGGTCAAGAAATTACATATTGTATCAGAATTCATGGGAAATATTTAATATGTGATATGATAAGAAATAAGAAATTATGGGAAATATTTTTGTGATATGAAAAAACAAAATAGGAATTTATGGGAAATGTTTATGTGGTATGATTAGAAATAAGATTTTATGGGCAGTATTTATGTGATTGATAAGGAATAAGAATTTATGGGAAACATTTATGTGATATGAAGAAAGAACATATTCAGATTTTATAGGAAAGATTTATGTGATGTGAAAAAAAAAAGATTTTTTTTTTTTTTTTTTTTGGCTGCCCAATATTTACAGTTACATTGTAAAGCAAGAAACTGGTCGTAATCCTTTGTCTGAAGTGTAATTGTTGTTTTTGTTGAGTTTATTGTGTTTCAGTGTTGTATAAACATGGTCCGTGCATTTGTCTTCAAACTGGACCCAACTACATTGTACACAAGATTTGGATACATTATTCCTCAATATACATTGTAACATGAAAGTGAAAATGTGCTCCGCATTCAAAATTTCGCGAACAGGTCATTAAGATTTTCTGTTGGACCCAAAGTATCAAATGATTTATGTTTTTTGATATACAGATGTACAATATTTTTACAAGATATCATACAATCAGCTGGCTTTATTTTAGATCAGTTTTACGTCGTCATTATAATAATTCCAAGTTAACAAATTCAGGAAGTGTTTTTTTCCTTTGTATTTTGTGTTACTGCCAATGTTTACGTGATTCTCAGGAAAGATGTATATTTGGTAATAAATATTGTCGTAAAATCCGGTACATATATAGTTCATGTTGTATTTAAATCTTGACCAGGCTGAGATGCCTGTGGCTTTGAAAGACTCGCAATCTACTTCATAGCCATGAAACCATAAAAGTTTATAGACAATTAATGTTTAATGTTATACAGTACATGACATTATGAACTGGGATGTCTATATCAATCATTTTGATTTCAACATTTCGAAACAACAGTCATTTACAGAAAACAGACTTCTTATCAAGTCTGTTTACTACCTTAATGATCACCTTCATCTTCTCACCGACTTTAGTCGACGTCCTGGGGGTCAGGAACACACCCCCCCCCCCCCCCCCTTTTTTTGGACGAGGAAAAATTTTCTATAGCCTCAAAAAAAAACCTATGCCAGACCCCAGCCCCCCTTGCCCCCTTAATCAAAAACCTTATCCCTGAAAGATTGCAAAATTTGCTATAATCATTTCATTCGCTCGCATTACCGCTAAATTACAACTGGACCCCCACCCCCCTTTTTCAAATTCCTGGATCCGCGCCTGAGAGCAACACGCAATCCCCCGAAATGAACAAATATACTAATGTATAACATTGCATGTAAGCCAAATAATTGGGCCAAGGTCATTCTTTAGAACAAACTTAGTGCCCTGTGTGGCAATCTCTTGCTGTAAAAGTATACATGTATATAACATCTTGTAACAAGGGCATAACTACGTTTGGCTCGCAGGCGCATAGCCAGGCTTCCACATCATTTTGTCAAGATAACTTTTTTTTCATTTGATTATTTCAAGAATTCATTATTTTAATTTTTTTTTCATTTGATTATTTCAAGAATTTATTATTTTAATAATATCACGTTGAAATATTGACATTCCTGTGGATGGTTTCCTATCAAACTCTGGGTGAACTTGCAGGGTAGACCTACTTATCTGTGTCTAGATTATATTTAACTACCTGGCCAGCGTCTGACTAATTACTGCAATCAAGGAATCTTAAATGTATCCGAATGTCTCCAGGTGCATAGATATTCTTCTATTTTAGTGTGCCTATTACATCTGCGACTGCTCAACATTGACATACCGGAGATCAACCATGGACGGAGAATGAATGTCCTCTCTGACATTGTTAGATTTAGACACAGTGGTTACACTGTACCATGTTTGTCGAAATATATTATCATTACACGATTTACAACATATCACAAAACATTAGCCATGGCTTTCTGGGTATGTTATGTGAATATGTTGTTGAATTTCTCAATTATATTCCTCAGAAATGCCAGGGGGAGGGATCCAGTACCCCCCAACCGCCAACCCCCAAGATAGGTAAGAAAGCATACGCCGTTCCTTCGGTCCATCCTGGCTTCCACTTCTATTTTGGTCTGGCTACGTACCTGGCTCGAGTGGATAAATGAATCTTAAATCTGTTATTCCTGCTTTTCCAACTAAATTTATGATTGTATTTTTCTGTATACAACATGTTTTTGTTGTTTACTGTTCGGGAGTGCCAATTTCTGTACACAACATACTTTTTTTTTTACTGTTCTGGAGTACCAATTTGTTATCCGACATTTAAATTCAAACATGCACAAATAGCATGCATGTATCAATTTGAAAATATGATGTTGACCGTATTCTGAGTAATTCACACTCAGCAGAATTGACGACGTATTGCACCGTAGTGTATTAATCAAGATCACTTACCTTTGAGAAATGGCAGATACTAGTAATTAAATAATTAACAAAGAACATCAATTTTGGCATTAAGAAAATTTAATATGCATAAAAATAAATTCAAAGATGTCATGATTCAAAACATCACAACTTTTTATCGCAGCAACTTGAATTAGTCAGAAATATATTCTGAAGTTAAGCAGAAACTTCTGACAATATATTGTATTTCAATAGACTTATATGTAGAAACAATTAGGCCAATTTCTAGTACAACTATTTTAAGAACACTTCTATCAGTGACAATGTTAAGATAATGATACAATTGTAAATTAAGGGTGATTTTATCTGTCACAGAAAAATAACTTTATGTCACATCAACAAATAGTAAATATTTAATGATAGCTTACTCCTGATCCAAATGCCATGCTTTTATCATGCTATTACAAATTATAAATAGCCAAAACGACATCATCTCCAATAATTAGGAAGTACAGCAGTTAATTTTTAGGAACTATTAAATAATATTAAATTTTGAATTTAAAGTAATAAGTAATATAAACATGAAATATTAATGGAATGCCGATTTCAGCACCTTTGTACCCATTATAAGGCGGGACATTGAGACAGATTTTGGGAGACACATTCAGAAACTCGGAGACAGATTCTAGAACAACTACATTAAAAATACAGGTTGTTCATTTCAAAGAGTTTTTTTCCTGGAATAGAATAATATCACACAAAACAGACACATTGAAATGAATTATGGGGAAAAAAAAAAAAATCTTTTTCATAATTTATATAAAAAGTATAACCATACATCTTTTTGCATCAAGCTTTAGATGAATCCAAAGGACCTTGGCACAAGTTTCCGACAAATATGATAAATATAATTATATGGAACTTAGGTCCACAAACATTTTAATCCAGAAAAACTTGACAATATCAAATTTTAAATTCATTTATTTCTTTTCAATTAATTTATCAACAGAAATATCAGAGACATATATACAGAATATATATGTCTCTGGAAATATGATACAACATGAATGTCATACTGTAAACGTTACTTTCGCAGGGGGGTAATTTCGCAATATTGATATGTATACTAAACACTTGGGGTAGTTTTTCACGATCGATACACCTTCGCTATTTCCATTTGTTTCTTGAGATTACGCAAACTGATATCAAATAATACGCTTAGGGGAAATTTTCATGACTAAAAGGACTCTGCGTAATTAGCGTAATTTTCACCCTCGCGTACAATTCCATGTTTACAGTTTGGTTTGTTTGTTTTTTTGTTTAACGTCATATTAACAGCCATGGTCATTAAAGGACGTGCCAGGTTTTGGAGGTGGAGGAAAGCCGGAGTACCTGGAGAAAAACCACCGGCCTACGGTCAGTACCTGGCAACTGCCCCACGTAGGTTTCGAACTCGCAACCCAGTGGTGGAGGGCTAGTGTTAAAGTGTCGGTACACCTTAACCACTCGGCCACCGCGGCCCCCACACCACGTTTACAGTATTTTTTAGAGAACATCATGATTTTTATAGCACTACTCCAAAAAGAATTAATGTAAGCGGGCATAAGGTTGTCAGTAGTCGTAATACTGTAAAAAAACTATTTCCATCCCACATTCTGTACATCTATTTTTAATATAAAAGTATAGGCTATGACTTGGAAGAGTACCAAGTCCCTGTGCTAATATATATATTAGTGATAAAATTTTTCCTTATTATTATAATTTTGTATACTTAAAATTGTACTCTTTAGATGTATAAAAAAATTTTACACTTAAAATTGTACTCTTTAGATGTATAAAATTAATGTTAACATATATTTAAGTCCAAACTGATTATAACTATCTACACTCTACTTACATGTTAGAGCTGACAGTAGTCAGAATCATTTGGACTACTAATTAAAGTGAATTCGGTATGCTAATAAAACTTAAATAATATCAATTCATTAACAGCTAATAAATAAACTTGTTAAAATGATAATGCTGTAACTAGCTTTAGGAGGCAAGTCTGTTTAGGCACAGTGCATATTTAAATTTAGTGCAATCATCATTCAATATTTTCAGATTCCTACATCATATATACTGGGTCTAAAATATGATTTAAAATAAAGATAAATTTCCAACCCAATTCATAGTAATGTTTAAAATGAAATCAACCTCACCATTGTCATCCAACCAAAATCTTGATATTAATTGCAAAACACCATCTGTCGGACCTTTGATAATGTACAAGTTACAGTAAATAAAAACATGTTTTGTTTTGTCTAAAAATATACCTATATTCGGGGTAATTCCTATGATCATCAACAATTTGATAACAAATTCTAAATTGCTATATTATAATAACACTACTTCAATAATTTATTATAATAATGCTATCACAAGTACTGATCATAATGTTATCACATTAAAATGTCATGGACAATTGCAAGTAGTTGTCATAAATGCATCACATATTTCACAATCACTTAAGGATGTATGCTACCTTACTGTAAAAAATTCCCTTTTAGGCATACTTTCAAAATACAATAAAAAAAAAACCTGTATACATGTAGAATGCTACAGGGTCAGATCTAGAAATAGCTTGTACTATCTATATCTAAAATTTGTTTGAGGATTTGAAAGTCAATAAGACCGAGCCAGAATCAAGGGTTTTAAATTTAATATGTGGTACTTCCTAATAAACAGGAATTTGTACCGAAAGTGTTTGTCTTAGGACAGTTCTAACATAATCATTAAAAAAAAAGAGATTAAGTTGGACTTTAATACAGTGAGTTTCAATAAGTTTTAAGTACATTACATTACATCCGAAGGGAGATAACTCAATTTTTTTTTGGTGACTGGCCATTATGATGATTTACGAATTTTATCCCATTACAAACATCTGAATGATTATGGAATTGTGACCTCCAGCCTCACCAAGCAACTGCCAACCCTCAGACTGACCAAGTGAGTGCCAAACGGACCAAGAGACTGCCCACCGCTAGACTGACCACCACCAGACTGACCAAGAGACAGAGTCCCATGTTTACACGTTAACTGTCGGCAAAAATCAGAATTTGTCTGAAGGGGTATTAAAGATTTGAAAATGTGCTTTGAGGCTGGACAGTTATAATTGGAAAGAAGCATCATGTTCACTTGTCTTTAGACATAAGGCAGAAAGGAAATCAACTACAGTATCAGTGTAAAGGGAGACAACTTAAACACAAGTCATGGTAAAATGTCTAAGGCAGCATACAACCTTAACTCCTGACACAATTCATCTACAATACATGTTGTAAAGGGAGATAATTTTCAAAACAAAACATGGTAGAATGTGTAAGGTACATGTAGTATACATCCTTAACACACAACACAATCCACACACACATGATATAAAGGGAGATAACTTTAATACATCACGGTAAAATGTGTAGGTAGCATACAACCTCCCTCACAACACGATTCATAATAAACACATTGTCAAGGGAGATAACTTTTATACAAGTTAGTAGTGCGTTGATGATCGACAATAAAAAAATAAAATAAATAAAAATCAATGACGAATTTGAAAAAACCAACCTTTTGTAGATTTTTGGCCTCACATATTTTTGAAATGTTATGAACCAAGAAGTAGTTGATCTTATATTTTACGGAATAAGATATATTCATTGGTCATTTACAAGTGATTAAAGAGATTTAAATATAGTGACAATCATTAAATTCTTTGTTTGAATTCAGTATTTAGAATATTGACAACAAAGGTAATAAATGTATTTGAGATGTAAAAAGTCAAATTTTTACAAAAGGGCGATTCTGTGCTAAATTTAGAAAACCAGTCATAATTGATAATCGATCAATTTTGAGTTTCCGACTATCGATTCACATCACTGGTACATGTAGGTAGAATGTAGACTTAACTGACACCAATACACAAACTAGTACAGTCATACAGCGGATGTAGAGTAAATATATTTATTAGATATAGGATGGTTTTTAGCTAAATAACAAATGGTAAAATATAATCATCTTCATAATCATATTTATATAAAATATTTATTCTAAAAATTGACAATTCAACAATACATATAAAACACCTGTAAATGATATGTATGAAAAAAATGCATCTAAAAACATAAATAGAAATTGGGCATTTCATTTATTTAAAAATATTTGTTATACAAAATATCACAGACATTACAGATTCCATTTTAAAATCTTGTTGAAACCAAACTCGCTGGCCTTATATTCATATTAACTAGGCAGATACATATTAGTACAGTAATACAATATGGAATGTCAATTTGATTGACATTTGGGACATTTACTGGTATGGCAATGAGATCTGTTGACAGAGAATTTGATTGACATTTGTGGTAATTACCGGTATGGCAAGGAGATCTGTTCACAAACAAGATCAGTTTGAAGTTTGACATGTGACAAAGAATATAGAACAGTTTAATATATTTCACATACTCTGATTACATGTAATAATTACGGCCTCGGCCACGTCGGCAATGATCCCTTTTATACCAGCTAATCATGTGTATACACTTTTGTGTACATGGTAGCATTTTTACATCAAACCTACAAACAAATATCTGGTGAAATAAAATCTACTGATTCCTTACAATAAAACCAATACATCTTACTTAGCAAGTATACAGGAACCCATTTAATTCCATATTGGTTAGTACTGTCAACGTACATATTTCAGCAGTAATCTTATTTTAGCAGTAATCTTATTTCAGCAGTAATCTTATCTTAGCAGTAATATTATTTTAGCAGTAATATTATTTTAGAAGTAATCCTATTTTAGCAGTAATATTAATTTAATGGTAATCTTATTTCAGCAGTAATATTATTTTAGTAGTAATCCTATTTTAGCAGTATAACCTTATTTTAATGGTAATCTTATTTTAGTAGTAATACTATTTTAGCAGTAGTATTATTTTAGCGCTTTTTGCGCTAGAAGTATTGCGCTAAATATTGATTGTGATAACTGCACTTTTTTAAAAACTTCTATATGAAATAAATTTGAGTACCCCAAATAAAGTATGTTAACTTTACAGTTTCTTTATTTGTTTAAAATCATTATTTTTATATTAAATTTAACCCTTAAAAATAGTTCCACACAATACAGAAATGCCACACTTTTTAAGGGGGCATCAGAGAAAAATTTTAGAAAATGTCTTAAACACTTTGGAAGACATTATGTAAATATTCAAATTCACAGATTGTTTCATATATATACCAGTTAACATATATTATCTAAACTGGTTACAGTAATCTACAACGACATAGGCACTTAAATATCACACACAGAATTCCTTCCGTTAAGATCCTCAACAAGATATACCAGTATCTATGGTTTGTATTCCTCACGAGATTCAGTTATAAGTTGGATTGTCTCCCTTATCCAACAGCACCATTTTGTCAACAATTGATCGGAAATATTTCCATTTGGAATGAAAATCTGTGGAGAAGATTGTAATTCCTTTTCAAAATGGAAAGGCACTTGTCATGATTTTAAAGTAAAAATAAATTCACATGAGCATTCCTCATTAAGGGTCTTCGCCATTTCTAGTATTTTGCCACCAAAAATAAATCAGTCAACGACTCTTTATTTCTTAGCTTCCATTCTCATTTTTTGCACTTTTTTCTTGGCAGCGAATCTTCTCCAGGTGCGCTGAATAACTTCTGCAGAGGCACGGGCTTTCCGTATCTTATTGACACGATCTTTCTGCTGCTGGACTTTTGTCATGAACACATCTTCAGCCTTCTCCTCGGGTAAAGCCGTTACCTGTGACGTAACTGGTGTCTCCTCCCACACGAGCTGGCCTTTCTTTCCTCCAGGGAGATTACTCTGGTCATAAACGGCTAAGTTCTCGTCAAGGGTACGCTTAGCTGGTAGATTACAAAAAGTATTAGTTATTTTCATTTTAATGATATTATTTTTATGATACCAACCAAAAGAAGTTCTATTTATCAGATAATAAATACCTTTATTTCTCCAATAATGCAAATGAGAATTCAAACTGGTAGTCTTGTTACTTTTGTAACAGTACCTTATGACACACACACACAGGCAAAAATAGCACAAAATATACTGGATGTTCTATGTCATGTTAAAGATAGGGAAAATGATTCAAAAATTAATATCTAATACTTTTACATGCATAATTTTGTTTACTCTTTACCAAACTTGATATTAGTGAGATGTTTCTTATGACACTGATCGACTGTATACACAATGTTAACAGTACTTATGTTCACTCTTTACCAAACTTGATATTAGTGAGATGTTTCCGGAATGACACTAATAGCTGTTTACACCCAGTGTTAATAGTTATATACATATTCATCCATAGGATCTAATACATTAGTCACCAAAGTTTGGTTTCGTTTGGTTTATTTTGTTTAACGTCCTATTAACAGCTAAGGTCATTTAAGGACGGCCTCCCTGTGTGCGACATGCATGCGCGTGGTGAGTGCGTATGTGTGTTTTGGGAGGCTGTGGTATGTTCGTGTTAAGTCTCCTTGTGATAGGCCGGAACTTTTGCCGATTTATAGTGCTATCTCACCAAGGGCCGAACTAGCATTATCATATATATGTTGTATATAACAAAAAAAAACAAGATTTACTGCAAGGCCTTTCTGCCTTCTTCCTACCTGAAGAAGCTAAAAAGGGCAGAACGTTGGTTTTCGTTCTATTTTTCTTTAATTATTTCCTTTGAAAGGACTTATTAATTAATTAAATTATTATATATAACCATCTTGCTGTACCTTTGGTTCGCTTCCTAGGTTTACGCCTCTGTTTTTTCTCCGGTGTCTGCATCCCTAACTTGGCATGGATTGATGCTTGCTGTAAATACAAAGTAATCAAAAATAGAAACATCCATCTTATACTAAAATATCATCATTCAGAATAATGTCAAAGATTTTTGTACTTAGTTCTGATATATATCTCATAAAAATATTTTACATATCAATATTGACTGCATCCAACTTTGCTTAGTCAATTTTGAGACAAAAAAATATTTCAAAATTGATGAATTCATGTCTTGTTCACTACTGCCCAGCAAAGTCATTACAAAACTATTACAAGCCCATTACAAACCCGTTAAAAACACTGTTTCCATTAAAATTGGCCATTATTTCTCGTTTTCTTTTTTGGGACAAACCTGGAGTTAAGTAATGTAATGGGCATTATTTTTCTAAATTTCAATTACTTTCCTATTAATTTTTTCTTTGTAATGGTCATTAACAAAATAATGGCCATTACTTCATGTTTTGTAAAATGCAAGTATTTGATACATTAATGATGTTTCAGCAAAATATTTATAAAATATTCAAAACACATAATTGGCTAATAAAGTATTTTTGTCAATATTTCATGGTAATGAAGTAGACCTACCCTAGCCTCCGGGCCCCAAGCTTTGGTGTTACGACTGTTTGGCCACAAATCAACATCACTGTCCTCCTGGCTATATTTAACCTCCGGTCTTTCCTGTGATTTGCTGCGGACCCGACTACGACCACGACTCTCCTGTTGTTGTGCACGCATCAACGACTCTAAAACTGCTTCATCATCAGACCAGTTTGTCTGGCGCTCTCTACTTCCCCCTGCACGTTCACGACTTCCCCCTGCACGTTCACGACTTCCCCCTGCACGTTCACGACTTCTACTTCCGCCTCCTTGACTCCGCCCCCTTTCCTGACTTATCCCCCGTCTATCTGGACTCCTACCCTTCCGTACGGGACTCCGACCCTGTCGGACATCCCTGGGCTGTTTGGCAGAGCCGTTAAGAGGGTAAGGTGTGGTGTAGTACGGACTCTGTACTCGAGGTTTACGAGAATTAGTTTTAGGATTTCCACTAGTTCTAGCATACTGATCATACTGTTCATAATCGTAGTACACATTCTGATCCTCACGCTCTAGCATGTTAGCCAAAGCTGCGTCAAACGTTTGTGATGACAAACCCATTTTACGTCCGTCAAATTTATCCCCTGCACCCATGCCATACACATATTCACTTGGCATAACGGTGTCCCTCGGATCTGACTCGTAACCATTTACAATTTCAGGTTCTGATTCGTACACTTTTTGTTTACGTTCAGATTTCCGTGAACTTGACTTGAAATCATCTGTCATTCCGATACCACTTTCTGTCGCCCAGACGCCATTCTCAACTGGGAGACCATTAGGAAGTACTGTCTGGCCATTTCCAAGATCAAATCTTACACTCTGAGCCGTGCTTGGCCGGGAATAGGACGACTCCCAACGAGAAGTTGGATCTTTATCCCGTTTCTTTTGAGCGTAGAAATCCGAATCCGGTATAGATCTCATGCTCTTACTCGAGCCGGGCCGTCCATCCAAATTACTTCCTGTTGTACGATTTGTTTGACTGGTACCCGGCACATTGTCATTGACTAAACTCTCTGAATATTCTGTTCGTACCGTTTGTCGAGTCTGTGGAATATCAGTGTATGGCACTGTGGTGAAATGAGTTCTTGTTGTCTGTCGAGTACCTGGTGGTTCTGTTTGTCGTGTCCCTGGAGGTTCTGACGGAGCCGTGTTCTGTGTACGAGTTGTGTGCCGCGTCCCGGGATGTCCATCAGATGTTTTGATTCGCTCTTTGTCCTTTGATGGGTTATATTCACCGTTCATGGAAAGATGTCCCGGCGCAGTATGAGTCGTGCGATGTCCTTCATCCTCGCTTGCATATCCCCGCACATCTGCTGTGCGAGACATTCGAAGCATTTCCTTGAACTGTTTTAGTTTTCTCCCGTGTTGCAGCTTCTCTCATTTCCAGATGTTTGTTGTAAATCCACGCCTTCTCATGATCAATCTCTGTATGTACCTGTTAACAGAATCAAAACTGTGGTAATGCTTCTTCCAATTTTAATTTGCTAAATAAACTATTACACAGTATCAATACATATTGTATATATACCAGCATTTTCAAAATATATTGTATATGTATTTATATGTAAAGTAATTTTCTTGATGAGTTGCTTTGTACAGTACACAAAAAAGCCATCTCAATCAATCCATTCACATTCTACTCAATATGACATGACTGTTTAGAATTATTATGTAAGATTAATTTCATTATCATTTGGTTTTCAGCGAACAGAAAAAAAATAAATAAATAAAAAGATAGATGAAAATAATGCTTACCAGGTACATGTACTTTTTTTGGCATTATTTATGGCAAATACAATTAAATGTCAGTAGTTACAAATAATTTATAATATATAGCTGAATATGAAAAATGTACATCTTCAACTCGATCCTGTTAATGTCACTTTTGTGATAATGACACTTTTCTATTTATGTCACTTCTCTGACAATAACACTTTTCTGTTAATGTCAATTTCTGTTAATTTCAATTTTCTGATGATAACAGTTTTCTGTTTGTCACTTTTCTGATAATGCCACTTTTCTATTAATGCCACTTTCTGTTAATGCCGCTTTTTCTGATAATAACACTTTTCTGTTGATGTCACTTTTCTGACATTGTTATGTCACTATTCTGTTAAAGTCACATTCTGTCAATGTCACTTTTCTGTTTGTGTCGTTTTCTGATAATGACACTTTGCTGTCAATGTCACTTTTCTGTTTGTGTCGTTTTCTGATAATGACAACTTTCCTGTTATTGTCACTTTTCTGATAATGTCATCCCTGTTTATGTCACTCTTAATATAACTGAAAGATTTTTGAAACAACATTTTCTCCTATAATCTTTCTATGCAATGATTTAAATTGACACATGTTTTGGTGTGATCCATTAATATCACATCATTTTCGCTGTTGTATCGATCACAGCAAAATAAGGGTACTATGAGTTACATCCGGACAAACTAGGTCACAGACTAATTGTAGTCTAGTAGAGTCGATCAAGATCTGTTGCATTCTAATATCATGTAGACCCCTTCAGAGCTCACCAATGAAATTCCTATTCAATCCCACTGACCTTTTCCTGTTTCTTTTCCTTAGTTTTAAGCATTTCGAACACCTGTCGTGTATTGAGGCTTCCGTCACGGTTGCGGTACTTGCCGTACTGTTCTTTCATTGTTGGTTTCTCTACACTCTCAAGTTCCTGGTGAAATTCCTCTGAGTGTTTTTGTAGTTGGTTTCTCTTTTCCTCCAGAACTTCCAGTTTCTTGTCAAACTTATTCTGTAAGTATTAATATGTGTATGTCATTAACACTTTTATCAAATGTGAGAGATTGCTTGCACCTATTCTTACTTGATGATATTCAATTCTGTTTAAGGAAAAACAATTCCCATGATGGACAGACATGATTAGCACTATACACAAATGCCCCCCTCCCCCCCCCTCCCCCTTCCCCAATAAATGACAAAGCCTTAAAGCTTCTTTACTTATATATAAAATTTACTACAACCTCCACTGGCCCCGAGATCTGCTAATGCCCTTACCTGTCGTTTACGGAGCTGTTTTTCCACCAGTTTCTCACGTTCTATAAGATTACGATCGGCCTCTGTCGTTTCTAGCTGATTGACGTAAGCATGCTGGTCATCGACCTGTTCCTTAGCGACATTCAGCTTGTTCCTACAATCATGGTGAATCAGACATCTTTATATAATAGTACTTATAACCAGTTATAGCATATACCCTTGTTATAAGGTCATTTGTTCATTACATGTTTGTCGTTATATGGAGGGTGGCAATATACATGTATTGAAAATATATATTGATATACAGCATCTTATAAAGTTCTTACATTGATTTTTGGAAGGAGAAAGAAAGAAAGAAAGAAAGAAAGAAAGAAAGAAATATTAAGTGAGTTAGCTGGATTGAGAAAGCAGGATATATAGGGGAAAAAAACATCTCGACTGACAGGCACCACGATGAGTTTCTCAAGCTTATGTCACATTATAACACTGTATGGCATATACTTAGTATATTTATTCACATAAAAAAGAATCACATATCAATTGGTATTAAATTTAATACCACAGAAAAAAGAATCACATATCAATTGGTATTGAATTTAAAAAAAAAAAAAAAAGTGGCCCAATGGGCCTGTATGACTTACCTGGTACATCCTTCGAATGCAACATTGAAGTTGATCTATGTCATTGATGCAAGTGCTAAGCTGATTAGCACTTTCATCAAACACGAGATTATTGAAGTTGTTTAAATATCTAAGCACATGTGACCTGTAGCCTTGAAAGTTGGTAAAGATCATTAAAAATAGGTAGCCCCTCAGCCCAGCATGCTACAGCCCCAATAAATGGTCTCTTGGTTATTGAGAAGAGGTTGCATAATGGAAAAGATGATGCTGGACAGATACCAGTGAGATGGACACTGCACCACAGCATAAGCTTATCATGGTAAGTAAGCTAAAAAATTAAACCTTAAAAGACATTTCATGCCTACCTGATTTGTTCCTCAACAATATTGAGCTCCTGCTCTGCCAGGCCAATTTTCATCTCGACAAGCTCGCCTTCTTTCTCCATCTGAGCCTGTTGTAGAGTCTCCACCTTAGTATTGAGTTTCTTAATCTCCTTTACACGTTTCTGCTCAAACGGAGACTGGTATTTACTCCGTCTCGACTTGGAAACCAACATTTGTGATAAAGTCCGCTCTGGTTTCACTATTTCTTCTGAAAAATGAAATAGAAATGTTTTGAAAACAATGAAGAAGTTAGCTGTTGAGACATTTAGGATGCTATCAAAAACAAGAGATCCCAGAGGGATCTTGGCGCCCACCATTGAATGATCTTCATAGGTTCCATGTCAGATTGATCTTTTCTCTACTTTTCCCTTCATTTTACTAATCTGTGCAAATCGAGACATCCCTCCAGTACTTTTCAAACAAGGGAATCCTAGCTATATAAGAAAGTTGAGATTTAACGATAATGGCTGTTTGTTTGCCAGGTTGTTTTCAGGACAGACTGGTCCAAAAATGCAATACAAGGAACCAAGGGGAACCTACTTATGAAATTTGAGAAAGATCCATTCAGTACTTTGAGAAATAGAGATAACAAACTTCAATTGTCAAAATCCAAGATGGCGGTCTGTCGGCCATGTTGTTTTCCGATTGGTCTCAAATCGCAATATGCATAACTAGGCACCAAGGGAAACCTTCATATGAAATTTAAGAAAGATCCCTTCAGCACTTTCTCAGAAATAGCGATAACAAACTTCAATTGTCAAAATCCAAGATGGCTGCCTGTCGGCCATGTTGTTTTCCGATTGATCTCAAAACGCAATATGCATAACTAGGCACCAAGGGGGCCTACATATGAAATTTGAGAAAGATCCCTTCAGCACTTTCTCAGAAATAGCGATAACAAACTTCAATTGTCAAAATCCAAGATGGCTGCCTGTCGGCCATGTTGTTTTCCGATTGGTCTAAAAACGCAATATGCATAACTAGGCACCTAAGGGGAACCTACATATGAAATTTGATAATGATCCCTTCAGTACTTTCTCAGAAATAGCGATAACAAACTTCAATTGTCAAAATCCAAGATGGCTGCCTGTCGGCCATGTTGTTTTCCGATTGGTCTCAAAACGCAATATGCATAACTAGGCACCAAGGGGAACCTACATATGAAATTTGAGAAAGATCCCTTCAGTACATTTTCAGAAATAGCGATAACAAACTTCAATTGTCAAAATCAAAGATGGCTGCCTGTCAGCCATGTTGTTTTCCGATTGGTCTCAAATCGCAATATGCATAACTAGGCACCAAGGGAAACCTTCATATGAAATTTGAAAAAGATCCCTTCAGCACTTTCTCAGAAATAGCGATAACAAACTTCAATTGTCAAAATCCAAGATGGCTGCCTGTCGGCCATGTTGTTTTCCGATTAGTCTCAAAACGCAATATGCATAACTAGGCACCAAGGGGAACCTACGTATGAAATTTGAGAAAGATCCCTTCAGTACTTTCTCAGAAATAGCGATAACAAACTTCAATTGTCAAAATCCAAGATGGCTGCCTGTCGGCCATATTGTTTTCCGATTGGTCTCAAAACGCAATATGCATAACTAGGCACCAAGGGGAACCTACATATGAAATTTGAGAAAGATCCCTTCAGTACTTTCTCAGAAATAGCGATAACAAGAATTGTTTACGGACGGACGGACGGAGGGACGGACGGACCACGGACCACGGACGCAGGGCGATTTGAATAGCCCACCATCTGATGATGGTGGGCTAAAAAGATTCAACAAAAACACTATGAAGATAATTTTTTTAAGGAAAAGTGTATTCTAGAAATTCTATGGATTTATTTCATCTGAATGGTCTAATGGTTTAATTTGTGCCCCCCTCCTATTTTTTTTTTTTTTTTTTTTTACATTTTGATATACAATTTAAATTTTGAATATATATATATACATACATGTTATATCCAAATTATAAGAGAGTGAACACATAAATGGAGGACATTTTCAAATAAGCCCCTTAATTCCTTATAATTTGGGTCAAATTTTTTTTCACTGGGTAAGAGAGCTAGGGTGACTCGTTAGTGATATAATACAGTAAATCATGCTATACATTAATTAGTGATAAGTGTTATATCTTGCTATATTATGTACAGAATTACACATATTGTTTGCTCCATTTGTTACTTAGTCAGGACGAGAGTTATCTACCTTGATGTTGTTCCTTGGTCTCCTCTGTGTCGGTTTGAGCTAAGTCGTCAACAACAGGAATACCCGGATGCTTGGTGTTGTTTGTGTTGGTGACGTTGCGGGGTGGATGTTGTCTCGCCCGTTGTGGTTGTCGTGGCTTGATTTCTGGTTGGACAGTATGATTGTCCCAAGCATTCGTAATAGGAAAATCCACCGTTTTCCTAAAAAAGGAAATTTACAAAAGCCTAAAATGAACACTTGCCATATTTAAAACAAAAAAATATTTCATTAATGTCATTTATTTCATGAAATACTGATTTGTATTTCATTTTTGTATATCATTTTTCAAAAGAGTTTGTAACTCTAAATTAAGTCCATGGTAAGAATATTATCTTAAATTTAAAAGAATTCAAAGAAATATTTTAACTTTGAACCATGCAGATACATGCGATGGTCAAGTATATTGAGCTATCCAGTAGGTCTCTTAAGTTTAACTTACTCTCTCTCAAACTTTGTGGGCTCGTTACGTTTTGACGGCTGTTCCCGCGACACTTTCTCTGCGCGTTTACGACTAACTACTTCATCCGCACTATGGTAACCGTCCGGCACTCCAGTAATTTGTGGGTAATTTTGGTCAAGCATATTATGGTTGCCATCAGTGATCACACGTTTCAGAATCTTCAGACATTCTCGGAACTTATAAGGACTTGTTATACCTTACAAACAAAAGTAAAATACATGTCAATCAAAATTGTGGAAACATGATTATATACAATATAAGTAAAGCAAAATTTTAAAAATTCAAAATATTTGGAAATTTATCATAAACCTGACATACCCCCTTAATGAACAAGCGTGGATAACAGGCTGGTTTTAAATGACAGTTCAATCTTTTGGTGTTGTGTTTTTTTTGTTTTTTTTTTAAATAATTGTACTTCTGTATGAGTTTAACCATTTAAAGAAACTTGTGATATCATATAATAACTGATGCATTTACTTCAATATTATGAATAACAGGCATAAATATTAACTGAAATTAAATAAAAATTATAATAGTAATATCAAAGTCTTAAACCTACCTAAAATTCTATCAAAAAGAAAATATTCACTCATTAACAAAACAATTAACACTGTTTAAGATTTTCTTCTAATTTAATTATTTGTAATGACCCATAGATAGGCGTTTGAAGAAATTCTTATGAAACTTTTAACTTTATTGGTGACAAGCAGACAAATGGTTTAATAGTACGTGACTTTATCTTACATAATGTTTGTCGAGATTTGAGTTTTTCAATAAAAAGAGAGAAAACAAAGGAATATGACAATAAATATAAGGAATGGTTTAGAAGTGTACGTGTGTGTTACAGTGTATCCAGCAATTCATTAAAAATTTGCAAGATTCACCATTTAACTGATTACAGACACACGATCTTGTCAACACTGACCTGCAGTGACCGGATCATTGAGCTGACCACCCAGATATCTGGACACCACTTGTCCACACAGAATTTTGTCCTCGTCTGTCAGTTTGGCATTCATTTCCTCTATACTGAAGTTTGTTCCCGTCTCCTAGAAAAAAAAATTCCAATTACGGTATTGTCATTGTTTGACCTCGAGCCTACACCCCTGCATTTCCCTCAAACTCATCCCAGATGTCATGGTCCCTAAGCGTTTGTAGTGTATTTGAAGTACCAAACCAGTATTTGACTCTATATTATCTATACAGTGGGTGAAGGGGCTCCTATTGTTTTTCTTCTATAAATACTAACCAGATGCAGATACCTGTGATTTCGGTAAACAAATTACTAAACGGTCACTCAATACTTATTCCAACTTATTTTATAAAATGGGATTTGTAACAATTATAGATTTCATTACACCCATGGACGTGATGTAATGAATAAATAATAAATAATAAAGTTTTGTAGTAGCTATGCTAGAGCAAAGTAACAGCGGATAGACCACAGAAAAAACATACCCTTGCTGCTCGCATACAGGAGAGTTCAGTTTCAAGTTCTGCAACTCTTTTCCTTAATTTCTTAATTAATGTTTTCTCATCAACTTCTTCGTTTCTCCTGTAAGAAGAAAATTCATGTTAACAAACATCTAATAAATTTCCTCATGGCCATGTATAAAAGTTGAATGAACATACAAATTAACTTAATTAACATTATGCAAACTTATTCTAAAATACATGTACACAAATTTAAAGCATGTGCAATATAATAATCTGTACAAAGAAACAATCGATTCGCAGTCTCTATCACATTTATCAAATAACAGGCCTATAACTATATAATAGGACGTGATTATAGGAATTTAAATATCTAAATATTTTCTAAAAAAAAAAAAAAAAAAAAATTCAAATTAAGCACATATTCCCATAGTATAATTATAGATTATATCCCAGTATAGCCATAATGCTAAACCCAAAAATATATTTCAATAAGTATGGTATTATTTAATACCAAAATTAATATACCTGGAATCTGTCAATCTAAGCTGTCAATCTGAACTAAAATCCCAAGACAAAATCCATCAACAAACCTTTTTCTTTTCCATACTGCCGAATAGTCGGCAGTCCCAAAAATGGGGAGACCGACAGACTAATAACGTGTACATAATGAGGTACAGTACATTATCGAGTAATTACCGATCGACACAACTTGTATACTGTCTTCATGGTATACTTTATTTGTTTGTTGATTAAGTCATTATAATACACAAACAAACAACTGATATATATATATATATTATCACACCATTATAATACACACAAAATAGCAGGCAAGTTATATGTAATCACCCTGATGTTCAGCTAATTGTAGTAAATATCTTCAAATTTTGATATACTAAAATCATAAGGATTACAGAATCTAAAATTTGACTTTTACTCCAACTCAATTAAATGACGCCGAAAATGTTTAAAGGTAATTAAAAACAGTTATATTCCCTCCTCTATGCACCCTGTACTAATTACCAAATTCAAGATTCCTGCAAATAACTATTTATGTAATTTCTAAAATAAGCGAACTTTTCTCTAATAATCATCAAAATCTCTCAGAATGCTACAATGGATATATATGTTCATGCTTTAATTAAGTTTGAAGTCTTTTATTTGACATATTAGTATCTATCATTGCAACAGATATCCATTGTTTTAACTCTAAAATTTTAATTGGGCTTGAATAATTTCATGACCAAACACAATAAAAAAAATATACGTAAATACACGAGTATATAACAATCAGCTACAACTGTTGCATATAAACTTTTACATTCATCAACACCCTAACAGATTTTTTCACCGAAGTATGTTTAAATTGAAAAGCATGTGTCATATGTTAACAATTGATAAAACCTATATTTGACTTTATAAGTATTAAAATGTTTAACAAAATTATATATTTTCAGAACATTTACCGTTTTCATAACTCATTGAGGTTTAAATACATGTAGCATGTAGGTAAGTATTATTTACATTGTACTACCAAATACCTGGGAGTCTCGATACTTTGTGTCAAGTCGACACATTTTAGATCTTCTGAACGACACAAAGAGATACAGTTTATGGTTGATTGACTGGCACGCTTGTCGGTATTTAAATTCAATAATGTGTGAAAAATAGTGACAAAATAAATACACAATACCCAAGCATGTGGGAATTCGACAATCAACGAATAGTTACCTTCAGAAGTTTAAAAACAATTCATATATATTTTTTTCATTTGATATGTATTGTACATATGACACTCTCTAAAAGATTCTAATAATGTTAAATTGAATTATTTTGAAGACTTGAAATGTTTATCTAAGAATTAAAAAAAAAAATTTTGAATCAATTTGCATAATTTCTTAATTGTGTGTGTTTTTGTTGTTGTTTCTGATTAAAACTGAAATCTTTAAGATTAGCGTTTCCACAATAATTAAAACACATGCATTTGATGAACATCAACACTTACAGGTACTATAGGAACAACCAAATTTTTAATTTTAACTGCCATGCATTTTAAAATATCTATCAATGAAAATAATGTTGATAATTTCATGATGATTGCT
The DNA here is from genome assembly GCF_902652985.1 of Pecten maximus. Classification (NCBI taxonomy): domain Eukaryota; kingdom Metazoa; phylum Mollusca; class Bivalvia; order Pectinida; family Pectinidae; genus Pecten; species Pecten maximus. The sequence goes on from NC_047024.1 coordinate 39,676,484, forward strand.
TTTTTATTTTTATTTTCCCAGGTCAAACAGGTCAAACTATCAGAAGTGATATATCAAGATGCCAATTAAACAAATCCCTGTGGTTAACATTATAAAAGTACATCTTTTGAAAATACAAACTTTGAAATTATTTAATTTCTAAAGGGTTACTAACTCTACCTAAATCTACAGGTAATTGAACATAACATAGAATTGGAAAAGAAAAACAGAATATAAGCTGAAAGATATACACGAATGCATTTATAAGTGATATGCAGACAAAGGTTTAAAAGAGGGGATAATTCAAGCAAAGCTTTTATATAAAGGGAGATAACTCTAATAAATGTATAATAAATACATTATGCATAGATATTATTCATATCTCATTTTAAAAAAGGTTGCATACAAATCAACTATATAATTGGTACATGTATAATTATAGTAAAAGGCCAGAAAAGATGAATGTGTTTCAGGTTTTTTTGATAACCAATTTGCTGCCTTAGTTACTAATATTAACAATATACTGTCAAGTACAGGCAGTGGAAATATCTTTCATGTCTAAAACATATTCCACTAACCTACTCAATTACAATATTTCACAATATTTACCTGCTGATCAACCTACCCTGTAACCTCCCTCCCTCCCCCCCCCCCCAACTTTTTTTTTTGTAGGAAACCTAAATAGCTTTGATCCTACTTTTAATATGAATTATCTGTAAAACTCTTTATTTCAATAATTTCAAAACTCCAAAAGTCCACAAAAAAAAATGCATTTTCAAATATCCAAAAAAGGTCAATCAATTAGTTTTCAATGGCTTAAAAATTTGAATGTAAGCAATGTTTCCTATAGATTTTTTTTTTAAGTTTTAAGCGCTGTAAGATAGGTGTGATGAGCTTTTTTGTTTGGATGAAATACCTGAAACACATATTTTGATTTTTGGCCTCAAATATAGGGATTTAGCTTCCTATGATAAATAACCTCAGTGACATCCTCAACCTGAAATGTTTAATACAAATTTGAGTGCATCTTTTATTATGTACAAATGTATATTGTTTTAAAAAAACATTGATTAGAGGAATATATCATTAATTTTCCCAGGGACCTGTTTTTTCTCAAAGAAGGAACAATTAACTTTCTTCAGACACTACTATGTTAGTTAACCTTGAAAAAATAAATTATTGAAAATAAGTAATTTTTATCAATAAAGTTATTATGCAAACAAGGAACACTCTGGGACAAAATTAGGTAATTTTAATACATTGTACATGTATTTACCGTGGTACCAATTTTTTTTGTTTTGTTTTTGTTTTTGTTGAATTCTCAGAATATATGCAAATCCCATTCACTTTTTTCAATAACTCTGAAATTCTTTTACAGCTTGGATGACCCAGAACTATCCCTGCTGAGATGGTAGAAGTAGACTGCATGTTCTATTAAATGTTCTGTTTATGATGAAGGCTTTAAAGCAGGATGTTAACATACCAAACACCAAATCTAAACATTAAAGAATTTAAAGGGGCCAAACAATATGTTGAATCCCTCAGTAGTTTAATACACAGACAAGGGGAGATAATTCAGGAGTTGATCATACAGACAAGGGGAGATAATTAAGGAGTTGATCATACAGACAAGGGGAGATAATTCAGGAGTTGATCATACAGACAAGGGGAGATAATTCAGGAGTTGCTCATACAGACCAGGGGAGATAATTCAGGAGTTGATCATACAGACCAGGGGAGATAATTCAGGAGTTGATCATACAGACCAGGGGAGATATTTCTATGGCAATATCACATTTTCAAAAATTGTCCCAAATCAAAATCCTGTCCATAAAATCAAAACTACCAGTAATAAACTAGTTAAAAACTGTGAGAGGAGATTTTCAGACAAACAAACAAAAGATTTTGTCTGATGAATGGAAAAATAATTATAATAATCCCATTTAATTTTGACAGGTTTATAAGAAAAATCTTTTAATGATTTAGGAAATCAAATACTGTCTTTTTGATTACACAACAATGAGAAAATTAGTAATGTACAGGGAAATCCTAGAAGCTAAATAAAATCAATTTTGAGTCCGCATTGAAAAACTTTTCATAAAACTTTTCTATCTTTATCAGGAGTCTCACTAAACACTTAAAGTTATTAAAAGTTGTCAGAGTTTTAATGTTATTTGAAGGACCTGAAGCAATAATGGCAGTATCAGATTCAGAAGAGAAAGATGACATCTTCTACTTAGTGTACACATAGCACACGGTCCATGATGTAACTCTGACATAACGATAAATTAGTGCTGAGCTTACCATACTTTACTCCTGATAAAACGGTAAATAAATAAAATTAAGGTCAATGTCAGAAGGTTCAATGTCAAGGTCATTCTGCTGCTGACCATATAAGGTCATATACATCAGAAAGACAATACTTATGTCTAGTCATGCATGCAAATCACAACTTGCTTGAACATAAAATAGTTAAATGCTCCAAAATTGCAAAGTCTGTGATTATTTGAAAATTTAACATGACACTGATTTCAACCACTTTTTGAGTCAATTTTCAACGCATAAATGGCTAATGTTTTAACATGTTATACTGCCATGTCATTAATATGGTGAGGCATATGTGTTGTAACACTATTGTGACATCATAAATGATCGATGACATCACAATAAACATACAACATCACATGGTAATCTCTGTTCAGAAAAGCATACAGCCAGAGTCAAAATTGTGTAAAATCATAAATATAAAATTGAGAGATTTCCCTTATATTCTAATAAATATCAGTAATGTGATAAACAGAATCTCACACTTGTATCATATGGAATTGATTTAACTTGTTAAATAATTGTATATGCCACATCCCTAAAGGCTTATGACATATCAAATTGATGAACTAATTTAATAAATTCCAAAGACATAGCCACTCATGTAAGATCCTCAATCTTTTGTAAATTTCCCAACTTCACACACATTTTTAAATGAAATTTTTACTATGTTTTTTCCATGTTCTATTTCAAACCAACTCCTTGCCTCGATCCGTCTGACAGAAGAAAAAGTGACATTATTATATTATTACATCATTTCTTACTTGCGTGTTACAAAAATCTGTCCTAAAATATTTTCCTCGCCATTATAATTTATTACGAGCCTTAATATCGCCTTCATACTTACGAGACACTGTTGGCGATACAGGCCACTCGGCCGGCAAATCTACACGTTGATATAGACTCTCCAATATTCTCTAACTCCAACGAGGTGGTTGCTATCATAGCAGTAAGGCAATTCCCTCCTTAATACAGAAATATTTATAATTAGCTGATAAACACAACGGGTTTCCTTAGTGAAAAATAACATTTTGTTTCATCGCTTCAACTTTTGAAAAAAACTTATCTAGCTCCATATTTTATGTTAATATCTAAAAGTGGCATTTTTTTTTTTATTAAACCAAAAAACCCCATATGTATTTAGTTTCAAACATGAATAATGTATAAAATCTCCAACAGAACGACATACAGCTACACAATCTATGTCATAAGCAACTAAAAATATTTAATTCAATACTAAATTATGAAGTAAAATTTCAGTCAAAGACAGTTCAGAAAGTTGGAGATTTTTTTATAGATTATCTCCCCTCCCTAAATCCATTGACTGTCAAGCATAAACACATATTGTACCCACTACTATGGTAGCTGTATCCATACTCCTTATGCAGCATTTAAAACTCCCCTTTACAATATTAACCAGACATTAAACTGTATCTCTACCCCGGGGTAATATTAGCCATGGTACCTTAACCCCAACCCCAGGGGGACATACCCAGTATAATCCAACAACAGATATCTCTACCCCGGGGTAATATTAGCCATGGTACCTTAAACCCCAACCCCAGGGGATACATACCCAGTATATTCCAACAACAGATATCTCTACCCCGGGGTAATATTAGCCATGGTACCTTAAACCCCAACCCCAGGGGGACATACCCAGTATATTCCAACAACAGATCTCTCAATAAATTAACCCCCGACCCCAGGGATAAAGTATACCCTGACACCAGTTATCCCTACCCCAGAGGACACTTACCCAGACTGTCCCTAAGGACCATAGTGAGCAGAGAGTTTCTGTAAGGGACATGTTTTGGGGTCGACAAGTCTGCAGAACTAGGACGGGCGCCATGACGACTGTGTCGGAACGATTGACTGAAAATTACCAAGAAAACTTTTAATGACTAAATAATGCACTACATGCAGCAGAGATCTGAGAATATCTCTTTCAAATAAGATGTAACACTATTATTTATTTTCTAATCATATCCTTTTCCAGAAGTACTGCTGCAGAAGATATACAATATAGAAAAGAAAGAAAAATCAATGAACTAATTTTTTCAAATTGCTTCCTTGAAACAGCAACCTCTAACATAAAAGTAAAAAGAAAATAGAAAAACATTTCCTGAAGAAATTATGTGGCCTTAGTTTAAGTATTAATAATTTGTTTTCAAGATTTATGAATAAAAAAATTATGAAATAATTAAATTACAAAATTTATTTGATTGGTTGAGAAAATTTATAAATCTATGCAGAAGATATTACAAAGTAGAAATCGTCCACAAGGCTCAGGTAAGCGTACCTGCGTGACAATCCTGCACTGCCAATCCGGTTGTTTTTCGATGTTGACTCGCCCTGTAGGGATATGATCACTGTCTCAAGGAAGTGGAGGGATAAATTGATGGACCGCGCTTCGTCTAGTAGATGACCTTCGACCCCTGTTTTTGAGACTCGTTCTGACCCAGCTAAATCAACCAAGTGTAATTTTGATCTGGAAAAAAAAGAAGAAAAAGTGGTTAGAAATGAACAAAACTTTGTTAATAAAAAAATGCAATAATGTCAAGTGTTCAGAAAAAAACTTTTCATCAATATCCTTCTGATTTACCTTTAATGCCTCTTAAATGCCGTACAAAAAACTCTTTCCCAAGAAAATTAACCAAGGATCACTTTGTATACATTTTTACACTCACTTTTGGAAAATCACCTCAACTTCAAATTTTCTATTCACTTGATTGTTGCAATAAAGAAACTGTTTGTCGACTGCCACATGTCAAATCTGTCAACATTTCTTTAACATATATTCCTGCTAGTTAATCCTCAACATGTTTGTTTGATCAATACAGTGAATATGTGCACGTGTCTGTCGCTGTAGATTAACTTTGACTTGATAGAATTATTTTAAATGTCTGGCATAATGAAATACCTCGGTAGCTACATACAATTAAACAGTGTTTTCCATTTAAATATTTGAAAAAAACACTTACAATTTTTATAATGGGTTTACACAAACTTTTATAACCGAACATTTAGTTCAAGACAAAAATATTTTAATGCAGTTTTAGTTCTTGCATTTACACATGAGGAGGAACTTCCTTAATGTTTCCGAGCACTGAGCTCACATCCCAACACCCAGGCCCCCTCATCAAGCATTAGTTTGAGTAAATGTTTGTATTAGCAACCCTGGTAGATAGCCGCAATATACCTCTCAGCTAGCTAGTGCAAAATGTTCTTAAATTAGCTAATTGATCAGTTGAGCATAAGACATCCTCACACAGCGGTAGTGAGATGGTCAGGTCTGAGTTTGATCCCCAGTGAGGAATAATTATCATGCTCTTCGGTCCTCGTTGCATTGTATATTATTGCTTGAAATTTTCTTTTTCCCTTCCATATTTTCTACATGTTTTCAAACATTTCATGGACCGGAAATAGTAAAAACTATAACTAAGTCACAAATCAGGTTTTGGTTTGGTTAGTTTTTGTTTAACGTCCTATTAACAGCCAGGGTCATTTAAGGATGTGGCAGGTTTTGGAGGTGGAGGAAAGCCGGAATATCCGGAGAAAAACCACCGGCCTACGATCAGTACCTGGCAACTGCCCCACATAGGTTTCGAACTTGCAACCCAGAGGTGGAGGGCTAAGTGATAAAGTGTGGGGACACCTTAACCACTCGGCCACTGCAGCCACTACAAATCAGGTACCAGACACTTGGTCCTATCAATTGAAGCAAGTAATATCTGTCCGACGAAAGTTTTACTTGTCGGGGTCCAGCCGCCCGATGTCTGGCATTTCACAGCTGGATCGGTTGAGTGTTAAAACTAGACTAAGTCAACTAGCTGGAGGTCCTAGTTTGATTGTCGAGGCTTTGAAATTAATATATATGTATGTATTTTATCATATTCTCACCCACACATATATTAAGTATTTTATTTACATCATCATTTAATGCAGTTTTCATTGCACTGTTCACATGTCTACATGCACCCAAATTGAAAAAGTAGTGGATTAAAAATTTCAGTTTAAATATTAATAACAAGTTTTATATACCATTTACTTACCACACTTTCTGTTCAGTAGGTATAGAACAGTCGAGTGAGATTAAAAAGGATTACAAAAATGCTATATATATATATATATATATATATAATACATATACTACTTAGCATGATTACATTGTATTATTGTATCATATTATGTTAAAATATATACACTATAATTTTTTCTTGTTTCACTTTCAGATGTTTTCATCCAGACAAATCGATCAAATAAATAAATTGGCATGTGATAAATCCAACCACAAATACAAACTTTGAATATTTAAAGAAAATATTTTCCTTTTTATTGTAACCCATGTCTATAGTCTCTCTGGAGGGGTACAATTTGGTTTTGTATAATGTTTAACGACCTACCAACACCTCAGGTCATATAAAGAAGACCTACCTTATATGTGTGGGTTTGGTTTAGTTTAGTAGTTTTTATCCCCGGATACTTTTACGATAGGGGATACAAATTTGACATGACACTAGTATGTTTGTGTTGATTTGACTCAATGTAAAAACACGGTTCTCAGATGTCGACTTTATAGTGCTGCCTCACTGAAGCATCTGCAGAAGACACCCAAGAACTACCATTTTGATCAACTTTGGTACAGGTGTATGTTTCGGCCATGGACTGCAACCATGCAAAGCCTTCCTTACAGGTGTGAATATTCTACTAATGTGAGGTAGTGTCAAGGGATTGAGATATTATCAGAACAACAAAGTTGTTTAGAAAGAAAAAACCCAAATTTAGTCGCCTCTTACAATTATGTAATGGGGGCAGCAGGTACAATTTTTCCACCCTATAGATACCTGCACTGCAGCACGGGAGGGAAGACATCAGGTTTCCATTTGTAGGTCTGAGCATAATTTAACAATTCTTGGAGCCATGCATACTAAGTATTTATTAGAAACAAAAACCCTTTTATCATCTTCCAAGATTTGGTCATTTTCTTCACAAAATTTCCCCACAATCCAACAATCACAAATTAAATTTAACGCTGTACTGATAAATACATGTATCCACAATCCGGTCTGTAATTTAGTAACAGCCAAATTTGCCCTTTTTTCCACAAATTGCCCCAGAATCTACAAATCCACATACCCAATCCGACGGCAATCCAGTTAATAAATTTCAAATGTCCACAAAACCTACGTATACTTACTGTACCTCCATGCAGTATAAGGTTAAATGCCCTCTCCTCGTATCATTAAATGGGTTCAGATTTCTATATTGGGCTCCATACAGTACAAATAACCAATCAGAGATAGGGAAGTCTCCCCCAATACTATCAGTTCTCTATATGTCAACTTAACCCACTGTTACTATAAATATAACACAAAGTTTTGATCCATTTTAAATTCGTACCAGTGATAAGGATAGAGGTTGTAAACTATCTTAGCATTTAATTAAAAGCACAGCTTATCAACCCTTACTGAATTGCAGCATATTGACAGCTTAAGGTATTACAGGCAAATGGCAGCACCTGAACTGAAAATTGCAGCAGACTGCTGCAAATATACTGCAAGAGTACTACTTCAAAATCTGAGATCTACTCTCAAGCGCTAACACTTCATCAATTTTGTTCATACATGATAGGTCAATACTTCAAATATATATATGGCTGATGATTTTAATGTACCATTAATGGTCAAACTTCGCTGGTTCAAACTCTGATAACTCGAAGATTCGAGAACTGATTTATTTGAAGTAATAATTCAGTTCCAACCTTCACAGTAATTTTATATATAAAATTCTATATAAAATATACACACCAATACCTTGAATACTAGGAATATCTAATTTTTTCATGACCCCACTAACTTTGAGACTTAAGGTTCCACATGAGACCTTAAGGTTCAACATGAGACTAGGTTCCACATGAGACCTTAAGGTTCCACATGAGACAAGGTTCCACGCTGTTTGTACTTTACTGAGGCTTAAAATTTTCTGTATTTTGGAGCATATTAAAATAGTCGGAGACTGCATAAAAGTAATTATATTGTTTAACTTTTTAATTTTTTTTCTGTTTCGTTTCTAGTTTTATCAAACTTGTTATCCTGTACCTATATAGCTATTTACCTACATTACCTGTATAGCTCGTTCAACAGCGAGCCAATCAACTTTCCCTACTATCAGTTGGCCTTAAAATCATCTTTTATAGTATTTCTTCTGTCCAATATAGTATATTCCAATAGACATCAATGTTTTACAATACTTAGATTTTCTGACAATATGCTGATCCAATCTTAAATAACTTTTGCAATACTACAAATTTCCCTGTATAAAATACCATACACTAAAATTCACACCTGCAATCAAAAATGCAATAATGTACCTGTAAATGAGAGCTATTAAGATCCAGCACCAAATTACACCTGTACAGAGCACCTGGAGGTGTCACAACATCAGTTGCAGTGTAGAAGATCCTCTCATTTCAAAAACAACTCACCAACACGTTTTGCATTGTGTACGGACTAAACATTGTATAAATACATTTCCATTGATTCGGAGGCACAAAACATCATCTGTTAAAATGCAATATTAATGCCTTGTGTTCGATCGTGTGTTATATCAACATTTAAAATACAAATGTCCCATTGTATAAATTCAAGGCATGCATCAAATTAAATCCATTTAAAGCAAGGTCGACACTGCTACCTGTTCTTTCAACTTTCTACAGTGTACGTACCAGAGAGAAATCGACCAGTTTTACAAGTAAAAGTATCTAATCTTAGCCAATCTACAAGACACAGCAGTACAATACCATTCACAGTCTGGCTGAATTTGTCTTCAGCTTTGAGATTCTGCCACAAGTTTAGAAATGAAAGTGAAATGATAGCCTCCAGGATAAGGCCTTTTCACCTTGACTAACAGTATGATCCTTTAAAGAGGTAACGAGTCTTAAGTCCATATAATCACAGGACACCGTTATGACGGATTATTGTGATTCTAAGGCAAGGCCATCACAAATGTTAGGTTTTCGTGTTTATATGTGAATCGATCAATTTGGCTATGATATAACTGACTTCTTAGCCTGTACTCAGCTGAACAAAACTTATGATGTAATAATTTGCAGGCTTATTTAAGTTGTATTGAATACAGTATTTTAAAAATAAAATCAGGCTTATTTATGTTGTATTGAATACAGCATTTTTTAAATAAAATTTATATACAATCAGGATCGAAATACAGAGTCTTATCACAATTCTATTATAAAATTGTTTGTGTAATATCTCATATCTGTATAAAATTGATACTATAACAAGAGATCCCAGAGGGATCTTGGCGCCCACCATTGAATGATCTTTATAGGTTCCATGTCAGATTGATCTTTTCTCTACTTTTCCCTTCCTCTAAGTCTTACTAATCTGTGTAAATTCAGAAACAGCCCTGGCTGTCTGTCGGCCATGTTGTTTTCCGATTGGTCCCAATATGCAAAACTATATATAGCTAGGCACTGAGGGGAACCTACATATGAAATTTGAGAAAGATCCTTTCAGTACTTTCTGAGAAATAGCGATAACAAACATCAATTGTCAAAATCCAAGATGGCTGCCTGTCAGCCATGTTGTTTCCCGATTGGTCTCAAAATGCAATATGCATAACTAGGCATCAAGGGGAGCCTACATATGAAATTTGAGAAAGATCCCTTCAGTACTTTCTGAGAAATAGCGATAACAAACTTCAATTGTCAATATCCAAGATGGCTGCCTGTTGGCCATATTGTTTTCCGATTGGTCTCAAAATGCAATATAAATAACTAGGCACCAAGGAGAACCTACATATGAAATTTGAGAAAGATTCTTTCAGTACTATCTCCGTAATAGCGATAACAAACTTCAATTGTCAAAATCTAAGATGGCTGCCTGTCGGCCATGTTGTTTTCCGATTGGTCTCAAAATGCAATATGCATAACTAGGCACCAAGGAGAACCTACATATGAAATTTGAGAAAGATCCTTTCAGTACTATCTCCGTAATAGCGATAACAAACTTCAATTGTCAAAATCTAAGATGGCTGCCTGTCGGCCATGTTGTTTTCCGATTGGTCTCAAAATGCAATATGCATAACTAGGCACCAAAGGGAACCAGCATATGAAATTTCAGAAAGATCCCTTCAGTACTTTCTGAGAAATAGCAATAACAAACTTAAATTGTCAAAATCCAAGATGGCTATCTGTCGGCCATGTTGTTTTCTGATTTGTCTCAAAATGCAATATGCATAACTAGGCACCAAGGGGAACCTGCGTATGAAATTTGAGAAAGATCCCTTCAGTACTTTCTGAGAAATAGCGATAATAAACTTCAATTGTCAAAATCCAAGATGGCTGCCTGTCGGCCATGTTGTTTTCGGATTGGTCTCAAAATGCAATATGCATAACTAGGCACCAAGGGGAACCTTCATATGAAATTTGAGAAAGATCCCTTCAGTACTTTCTGAGAAATAGCGATAACAAACTTAAATTGTCAATATCCAAGATGGCTACCTGTCGGCCATGTTGTTTTCTGATTGGTCTCAAAATGCAATATGCATAACTAGGCAACAAGGGGAACCTACATATGAAATTTGAGAAAGATCCCTTCAGTGCTTTCTGAGAAATAGCGATAACAAACTTCAATTGTCAAAATCCAAGATGGCTGCCTGTCGGCCATGTTGTGTTCCGATTGGTCTCAAAATGCAATATGCATAACTAGGCACCAAGGGGAACCTTCATATGAAATTTGAGAAAGATCCCTTCAGTACTTTCTGAGAAATAGCGATAACAAACTTCAATTGTCAAAATCCAAGATGGCTGCCTGTCGGCCATGTTGTTTTCCGATTTGTCTCAAAATGCAATATGCATAACTAGGCACCAAGGGGAACCTACATATGAAATTTGAGAAAGATCCCTTCAGTACTTTCTGAGGATTAGCGATAACAAGAATTGTTTACGGACGGACGGAGGGACGGACGGACGGAGGGACGGCCGGATGGAGGGACGGACGGACGGACGGACGGACGACGGACCACGGACGCAGGGCGATTTGAATAGCCCACCATCTGATGATGGTGGGCTAAAAATAATTTAAATCTTGCCCTTTGTATTTTTTTAAAAGATTTTCATCAATAATTAAGTTATTAAATTTTATACAGATTTATTCAATTACAGATTGCTGTGGTGGGTGGGAGGCCTAGGGCTTGGGGGCAGCTTATTCCGGATACACAGTGTTACCCTAAAATTGACTAATGTTCAACATAGACTATGTTTGCATTGGCCTGACTAAATCCCCCATATTTGACTTAAAGTTGTAAACATCACATTGGACATCAAGTGTTCAGTGTATTTATCTTCTACACCATTCTCACTGACTAAGTCAACAAAATGTTTGTTGAGATTTTCCACAAGTGAAGATTCTATCTATCTCAAACAACAATAAACTGTTTTTAATACCATCTAACAATCTATAAACATATCAGAAACCAGTGAAATGGTAAATAAGGACACCTGTACAGTTGGTATAAATGTACATCATTTAAAATAGAAATTTATTTGGAGAGAAGACAATACAGAGTTCACCATGGCCAAGTGACTGTATATAAGACAACATATTGTGAACATGGAAAGGAATTTATAATCTTGGATGTTGGTAAGAAATTAAGCCTGATTTTATTTGCACAAATGTTGATTTCCGATCCTGTTTGGTTGAAATTGTTTATAGTGAGTCATAGATCTCCTCTACCTATATAGAGATTATAAGTTTGATTCACAACCTGCCTAAAAAGGCCACCTTTCTTTACTGACGCTGTGTCTGTATAAAGGCTACCTTTTTACACAGACTATTTGTCTATTCACGTCATCTGTCTAACTGACCACATGTCTGTAAAGGTCACCTGTCTATACTGACCACATGGCTATAAAGGTCACCTGTCTATACTGACCATGTGTCTATAAGGTCACCTGTATATACTGACCACATGTCTATAAAGGTTACCTGTCTATACTGACCACATGTCTGTAAAGGTCACCTGTCTATACTGACCACATGGCTATAAAGGTCACCTGTCTATTCTGACCATGTGTCTATAAAGGTCACCTGTCTATACTGACCATGTGTCTATCAAGGTTATCTGTCTATACTGACCACATGTCAATAAAGGTTATCTGTCTATACTGACCACATGTCTATAAAGGTCATCTGTCTATACTGACCACATGCCTATCAAGGTCATCTGTCTATACTGACCACATGTCTATGAATGTCACCTGTCTATACTGACCACATGTCTATAAAGGTTATCTGTCTATACTGACCACATGTCTATAAAGGTCAACTGTCTATACTGACAATGTGTCTATAAAGGTCATCTGTCTATACTGATCATGTGTCTATAAAGGTCACCTGTCTATACTGACCATGTGTCTGTAAAGGTCACTTGTCTATACTGACCACATGTCTATAAAGGCCATCTGTCTATACTGACCACATGTCTATAAAGGTCATCTGTCTATACTGACCACATGTCTGTAAAGGTCACTTGTCTATACTGACCACGTGTCTATAAAGGTCACCTGTCTATACTGACCATGTGTCTATAAAGGTTACCTGTATATACTGACCATGTGTCTCTAAAGGTCACCTGTCTATACTGACCATGTGTCTATAAAGGTCATCTGTCTATACTGACCACATGTCTATAAAGATCACCTATCTATACTGACCATGTGTCTATGAAGGTTATCTGTCTATACTGACCACGTGTCTATAAAGGTTACCTGTCTATACTGACTATGTGTCTATAAAGGTTACCTGTCTATACTGACCATGTCTATAAAGGTTACCTGTCTATACTGACCACGTGTCTATAAAGGTCACCTGTCTATACTGACCACATGTCTATAAAGGTCACCTGTCTATACTGACCACATGTCTATAAAGGTTACCTGTCTATACTGACCACATATCTATAAAGGTTACCTGTCTATGCTGACCACATGTCTATAAAGGTCACCTGTCTACACTGACCACATGTCTATAAAGATCACCTGTCTATACTGACCACATGTCTATAAAGGTCACCTGTCTATACTGACCATTTATAAAGGTCATCTGTCTATACTGACCATTTGTTTATAAAGGACATCTGTCTATACTGACCACATGTCTATATAGGTCACCTGTCTACACTGACCACATGTCTATAAAAGTTACCTATCTATACTGACAATGTGTCTATAAAGGTCACCTGTCTATACTGACCATTTGTCTATAAAGGTCACCTGTCTATACTGACCATGTGTCTATAGATGTCATCTGTTTATACTGACCATGTGTCTATAAAGGTTATCTGTCTATACTGACCACACATCTATATAGGTCACCTGTCTATACTGACCATTTGTCTATAAAGGTCACCTATCTATACTGACCATTTGTCTATAAAGGCCATCTGTCTATACAGACCATGTGTCTATAAAGGTCACCTGTCTATATTGACCATGTGTCTATAAAGGCCATCTGTCTATACAGACCACATGTCTATAGAGGTCACCTGTATATACTGACCATGTGTCTATAAAGGTCACCTATCTATACTGATCATGTGTCTATAAAGGTCACCTGTCTATACTGACTATGTGTCTATACTGACCATACGTCTATATAGGTCACCTGTCTATACTGACCACATGTCTATAAAGGTAATCTGTCTTTACTGACCACATGTCTATATAGGTCACCTGTCTATACTGACTATGTGTCTATAAAGATTACCTGTCTATACTGACCATGTGTCTATATAGGTCACCTGTCTATACTGACCATGTGTCTATAAGGGTCACCTGTCTATACTGACCATGTGTCTATAAGGGTCACCTATCTATACTGACCATGTGTCTATAAAGGTCACCTATCTATACTGACCATGTGTCTATAAGGGTCACCTGTCTATACTATCAACGTGTCTATAAAGATCACCTGTCTATACTGACCACATGTATATGTTTTGTTTTCTTTGTCTTGTCTGTAAACTATTTTACTATCAGACCAGTCAAATCCTTTCCAAAGAATCCTTGTGATGTGTCATGGGATGTTACAAATTTCTATTTCAATGAGATTTATTTACTTTTCAATTGCATAAGATACATAAAGAAAGATGGTTTACATATGAGTTTCAATTTCTTAATCATGAAATTTATAAAATGATGTTGAGAACTTTAAAGCCTCCGTTAGGTAAAAGTGAAATTTTAAAGGGGTGTGTTTATAAATTTTATGAATATTATTCTTTATAGATGAAACATTAATGTTTAACGAACTCAATGACAGAAAATGGAATGTGCAGGAGCAATTATGCAATAATATACCACAGGGGATTGAAACATTTTCTTAAACTAGAATGAAAAACTAATCTCCGGGTAATTAAATAATTGATCTAAGGCTCAGACCTTGAGAATCCATCAAGCCCCTGTGTTTGATACCAATATTTAAAAAAAAAAATAGACAATTGCTTTTGACAATTTAAATTACATTCCTAAAAACTTAATAATTTTGTGCATTACTAGAGATCAAAAATGCTTTACAGCAAAAGGGGTATAACTCTTCCTAAATTTAGTTAAAAAGAAGACAGGTAAAAAAAAAACTGTGTTTAAATATATCCATGTCAATTCAAAGAAATTCCATGATGGATACAACATGGAAATCATTTGATAGATACTTATTAAATTAATTAACAAAATTTATGAAAGAAAACTAGGCTGATAATTTTGCAGGTTTTTTTTGTCATCATAATTATAATCACTTTGGTGACAACAAAATAACACATAAATGTTTTAGTTTATCTACATAATTAAGTAATATCTTTTTATGACAGCCAGGTAATTTCCTTACATAATTAAGTAATATCTTTTTATGACAGCCAGGTAATTTCCAACAGCAACAAAATTAACAATGAATTGTAACATTCCCAACATAAGTACAAATATGTAACATGCGTATAAAATAAGCCCAACACTTTGATAGCATTTTAACCAAATATAACTTCAATAAACCAAACAATTCTGACTGAAGATAATATATTTTCACAATACTTTTGTCATTCTGGCTCTTCAAAATGTGTGCCCATTAAACCCAGTGTATGATGGGTACCATACCATCATTCATGATCACCTTTTTTACTTGAGAATTACATGTAGACGATAAGGTCATAACAATGATTATATAGCGTCAATTATGGCTGTGAGTACCCATTTTGAAAATTTCTTATATTTGTTTATTTTTGGTGGATTCTAATTCCTACTTATCATATTTACCCAAAAATTTTATAACACTAAAAAATATTTTTTACACATGTAGTCAATCCGTTTGTGCATCATTTAAACAGGATGAAGACGAGAATCATTCTAATTATTTAAAATACAATCTGTAATTCCTTTCCACTCAATAGAGTTGCTTGCATAGATCTCAAGCACTGATGGAAACGTTTTATGACAAAAGGATTGTGTTTAAATTTCATGCAACACTATCTTCTACAACATTCTACAACAGTATAAGTTAATAGTCATATAAGTATAATACATATTCATAGCTCATCGCATTAATATTTGCTGAGTACTTATTTTCGCGCATTATTTTTACTGACCGTGAAAATAGTGAAATTAAATGCCCCCAAATAATTCCATCTATACAGTATCACTCAGCGACCAAATGATAATTAAATAAAACTTACTTAATGATGACATCAGAGTCCGGTTGTTTGGCCGACAGTTGGACAGTGAAGACTGCGTGCGATCGGGAAGATCTGTCATGGACAGTTGTCGCGGCGACTCGTCGATTGGCTTGGCCTTGTAGTAACAAGTTCTGGGCCACGTCCTCACTGGCTGCGTAATGTACGGAAAGGTTACGTACAACCCACACACCACTCGCACCCTCCAGCACGTTTACCTATGTAGAAAATATATCAAGCATAACAGTTTGGTTTGTTTTTGTTTAACGTCCTATTACCAGCCAGGGTAATTTAAGGACGTGCAAGGTTTTGAAGGTGGAGGAAAGCCGGAGTACCCGGAGAAAAACCACCGGCCTACGGTCAGTACCTGGCAACTGCCCCACGTGGGTTTAAACTCGCAACCCAGAGGTGGAGGGCTAGTGATAAAGTGTCGGGACACCTTAGCCACTCGGCCATCGCAGCCCCTCAAGCATCACAGAAATGGTGACTACATGCAATAGTAAATACTCATTCTGTTTAGGGTCCACAGAACGAAATCAAAAATAGATTGTGGTTTCCTCTGTTTAGCTTCAGCCATCATACAATGTTAATTAGCATAAATATTAGAATAGAACAGTATCGTCAAGATATACCACCCCAGATTTCAAAATACCATACAGTGGAGCTATATATATTGGGTATATCTTCTTTTTCTATTTAATTTTATGATTTTTTTTTTAGATTTTTTTTTCAAAATCATTCAACTAAATGCTTCGCCCATATTTCCTGACACTATTAACATCAACTTTTCAAGACAATTACTTTTATTTATGACGTCATGCCCAAGACATCTCTGGATCTGTTAGGGTCTGAATGAAGTCATCTTTCAAACAATGGACATACAGTTTTTTTGGTTATAATACTGCTGCAAAATATTTTCAATAAAATTCCATGCTACATAGAGAATGCTGAATGTAGTTTAATGATTAATAGTAATGGCAGTTATCCGACAGTTTTAAAAATACAAGGTGATGATAATTAATTTGTGACTAAGTTACCTTCGGGAAGGGTGTAACGACAGACTGAGTCCTTGCTCCGGGGTTGAGCAGATCGTATCCGACCTCTTTATAGATTTCCAGGTAAGATATATGGACACTGATATCCTCATCTTGCCGTTTTTCCAACTCCTTGTAGATCATGGAGAGTGCTCTACACAATACACAATTCCATAAGGGTCAAACATTTCATTGACATTAAGAATTGATGGCATAAAATTTCTACAAATGTTTTAAGGTCAAATTAAAAGATCATCTTTGTTATACATCAGATGTAGTGACATGATGGAAAAGTTTATTAGCACATAAAGCGGCTATTCCACTTGTGTTTATATACGTTTATAACAATGTTACACAATTCACAAAATGAAAGTGCATTCAAGTCTGAGGCGGTACAGAACTCGATCGCCATTGCAAACTCAGTGAATGTATTCACACGCCGGCAAGAAAGTGATTCGTCTCTCAGAACAGAAGCACGCGACCCAAAATCTTCAACGGAAATGAAGTGATCTGAGTTTACTATGTTCATTGAGGCGGAGCAAAGTGAAAATGTAAATATTGGGCCTTATCAGTCACCTGAGTTCTGAAATATTTCAGTTAATTTGATCATGTGATTAATACCAATATACCCCCTCCCCGTCAAGGACAAACATGAGACTCAAGGGTCATGAACTTCAGTATTTTGGTAAAGCACTTTAAAACCTTTCCATCCATAAAGAGTATTTGATTCAACCATATTTAGGACTTGAGAAGATGTCTTTTAAAATTTCAGTCAATTTTACTTCTTTTGGCCTCAGTTCCCTGGCAGCTGGGGACAATATAATTCACAATTTTGGTTGAACTTTGGCCATCAAAAGCTTCTGCAAAATTATACTGAAATTGGTGCTATAATGTTTATGAATGGAAAATGCACAGGAACAGACAAAAGGCTATTAGAATAGGTCACTTCAGACTTTGTCGCAAGACTGAGGTCACCTAATGAAATAGGAAATATTCAAAATTAATGTATCATCTAAACTTTTTTTTTCGACATTTTTATCTGAGACCATGTACTGGTAATACATGCGTTGTTATAGTTGCTTCTTAAGGGTACGCTAATTGTTCTGTTACTGTTATAATTAAGCTTGATCAAAAACAAATTAGATCACATGCTCTACTCATCACATGATCTACCCATCACACGCTTTACCCAGTAGGTCTTAGGCCCATCACATACTACAGTAAAACATGGATGCAAAAAACTCTGTTTGGACAAATATTCACGCATAATGAAAAAAAAAAAAACACAAGAATTTCTAGTACCATAAAGACTTACCCAGAAGAATTAACATATGGCAACTATAGACCTTGATCTCTGCTTCCTTGACAAACACAACATCTCTTGTACGGGTATTATCCATTGATATTTTAATGCAAGGCTAAAACACTGATATCGATAGACATTATCATTTTACCTACCGTGGTTGAAGACCTCTTTGAGCGTAAGACTTGGCTCCGCCCTCCACGGTGAAGGTTTTGCCCGTCCCTGTCTGGCCGTAGGCAAATATTGTCCCATTGTAGCCATTCAGGAAACCTGCAATGGATACATGTAATAATGTTAGCAAGGTAAATTTTTATTGGTAGAGTGACCTTTCAGGAAACATTTTCATTATCAAATTAATTTCAGAACATCAAATTAAGATGGTTTGAATACTATATGCCACAGATTCAGTTTTAGTGTTAAGTTTTAAAGTAGGGATTCATCATTTCTGAGAAATGGAGTACAGATCCAAAAATTAGTTGGAAAGCAGGACACTATAATACCTTGACTTGACAATGGGATCTTCTGTCCCCTAATGATAAAACACTGACTGGATAGTGAGACAATCTGTCCCCTAAAACACTGACTAGATAGTGAGACAATCTGTACCCTAAAACACTGACTGGGCAGTCAGACAATCTGTCCCCTAAAACAATGACTGGACCGGGATACAATCTGTCCCCTAAAACACTGACTGGGCAGTCAGACAATCTGTCCCCTAAAACACTGACTGGATAGTGAGACAATCTGTCCCCTAAAACACTGACTGGGCAGTCAGACAATCTGTCCCCTAAAACACTTACTGGACAGTGAGACAATCTGTCCCCTAAAACATTGACTGGACAGTGAGACAATCTGTCCCCAAAAACACTGACAGGACAGGGATACAATCTGTCCCCTAAAACACTGACAGAACAGTGAGATAATATGTCCCCTAAAACACTGACAGAACAGTGAGACAATCTGTCCCCTAAAACACTGACTGGACAGTGAGACAACCTGTCCCCTAAAACACTGACTGGACAGGGATACAATCTGTCCCCTAAAACACTGACTGGGCAGTCAGACAATCTGTCCCCTAAAACACTGACTGGATAGTGAGACAATCTGTCCCCTAAAACACTGACTGGACAGTGAGACAATCTGTCCCCTAAAACATTGACTGGATAGTGAGACAATCTGTCCCCAAAAACACTGACTGGATAGTGGGACAATCTGTCCCCTAAAACACTGACTGGACAGTGAGACAATCTGTCCCCAAAAACACTGACTGGATAGTGAGACAATCTGTCCCCAAAAACACTGACTGGATAGTGGGACAATCTGTCCCCAAAAACACTGACTGGATAGTGGGACAATCTGTCCCCTAAAACACTGATGGACAGTGACACAATCTGTACCCTAAAACACTGACTGGATAGTGACACAATCTGTCCCCTAAAACACTGACTGGACAGTGAGACAATCTGTCCCCTAAAACACTGACTGGATATAGTGACACAATCTGTCCCCAAAAACACTGACTGGATATAGTGACACAATCTGTCCCCAAAAACCCTGACTGGATATAGTGACACAATCTGTACCCTAAAACACTGACTGGATAGTGAGACAATCTGTCCCCTAAAACACTGACTGGATATAGTGACACAATCTGTCCCCAAAAACACTGACTGGACAGTGAGACAATCTGTCCCCTAAAATACTGACTGGATAGTGAGACAATCTGTCCCCAAAAACACTGACTGGACAGTGAGACAATCTGTCCCCTAAAACACTGACTGGACAGTGAGACAATCTGTCCCCAAAAACACTGACTGGACAGTGAGACAATCTGTCCCCTAAAACACTGACTGGACAGTGAGACAATCTGTAACCTAAAACACTGACTGGACAGTGAGACAATCTGTCCCCTAAAACACTGACAGAACAGTGAGACAATCTGTACCCTAAAACACTGACTGGACAGGGATACAATCTGTCCCCTAAAACACTGACTGGACAGGGAGACAATCTGTACCCTAAAACACTGACTGGACAGGGATACAATCTGTCCCCTAAAACACTGACTGAACAGTGAGACAATCTGTACCCTAAAACACTGACTGGACAGTGAGACAATCTGTACCCTAAAACACTGACTGGACAGTGAGACAATCTGTCCCCTAAAACACTGACTAGATATATAGTGAGACAATCTGTCCCCTAAAATACTGACTGGATAGTGAGACAATTTGTCCCCTAAAACACTGACTGGATAGTGAGACAATCTGTCCCCTAAAACACTGACTGGATAGTGAGACAATCTGTCCCCTAAAACACTGACTAGACAGTGAGACAATCTGTCCCCTAAAACACTGACTGGACAGTGAGACAATCTGTCCCCTAAAACACTGACTAGACAGTGAGACAATCTGTCCCCTAAAACACTGACTGGACAGTGAGACAATCTGTCCCCTAAAACACTGACTGGACAGTGAGACAATCTGTCCCCTAAAACACTGACAGAACAGTGAGACAATCTGTCCCCTAAAACACTGACTAGACAGTGAGACAATCTGTCCCCTAAAACACTGACTGGATAGTGAGACAATCTGTCCCCAAAAACACTGACTGGATAGTGAGACAATCTGTCCCCAAAAACACTGACTGGATAGTGGGACAATCTGTCCCCAAAAACACTGACTGGATAGTGGGACAATCTGTCCCCTAAAACACTGATGGACAGTGACACAATCTGTACCCTAAAACACTGACTGGATAGTGACACAATCTGTCCCCTAAAACACTGACTGGACAGTGAGACAATCTGTCCCCAAAAACACTGACTGGATATAGTGACACAATCTGTCCCCAAAAACCCTGACTGGATATAGTGACACAATCTGTACCCTAAAACACTGACTGGATAGTGAGACAATCTGTCCCCTAAAACACTGACTGGATAGTGAGACAATCTGTCCCCAAAAACACTGACTGGACAGTGAGACAATCTGTCCCCTAAAACACTGACTGGACAGTGAGACAATCTGTCCCCAAAAACACTGACTGGACAGTGAGACAATCTGTCCCCTAAAACACTGACTGGACAGTGAGACAATCTGTCCCCTAAAACACTGACTGGACAGTGAGACAATCTGTCCCCTAAAACACTGACAGAACAGTGAGACAATCTGTACCCTAAAACACTGACTGGACAGGGATACAATCTGTCCCCTAAAACACTGACTGGACAGGGAGACAATCTGTACCCTAAAACACTGACTGGACAGGGATACAATCTGTCCCCTAAAACACTGACTGAACAGTGAGACAATCTGTACCCTAAAACACTGACTGGACAGTGAGACAATCTGTACCCTAAAACACTGACTGGACAGTGAGACAATCTGTCCCCTATAACACTGACTAGACAGTGAGACAATCTGTCCCCTAAAATACTGACTGGACAATGAGACAATCTGTCCCCTAAAACACTGACAGGACAGTGAGACAATCTGTCCCCTAAAACACTGACTGGATAGTGAGACAATCTGTCCCCTAAAACACTGACTGGATAGTGAGACAATCTGTCCCCTAAAACACTGACTAGACAGTGAGACAATCTGTCCCCTAAAACACTGACTGGATAGTGAGACAATCTGTCCCCTAAAACACTGACTAGACAGTGAGACAATCTGTCCCCTAAAACACTGACTGGACAGTGAGACAATCTGTCCCCTAAAACACTGACTGGATAGTGAGACAATCTGTCCCCTAAAACACTGACTAGACAGTGAGACAATCTGTCCCCTAAAACACTGACTGGATAGTGAGACAATCTGTCCCCTAAAACACTGACTAGACAGTGAGACAATCTGTCCCCTAAAACACTGACTGGACAGTGAGACAATCTGTCCCCTAAAACACTGACAGAACAGTGAGACAATCTGTCCCCTAAAACACTAACTGACTGGACAGTGGATAACTGACATGAAAATGATGTCCAATTTTATACAACAAGCTACAAATTGCTATACAGAGTTACTAGGACAAACAACATGTCAATTTGTCCTGTCAGTAATGAATTACTGCAGTATACTTACCCTGTACAATTTGTCCTGTCAGTAATGAATTACTACAGTATACTTACCCTCTACAATTTGTCCCGTCAGTAATGAATTACTACAGTATACTTACCCTGTACAATTTGTCCTGTCAGTAATGAATTACTACAGTATACTTACCCTGTACAATTTGTCCTGTCAGTAATGAATTACTACAGTATACTTACCCTCTACAATTTGTCTTGTAAGTAATGAATTACTACAGTATACTTACCCTGTACAATTTGTCCTGTCAGTAATGAATTACTACAGTATACTTACCCTCTACAATTTGTCCTGTCAGTAATGAATTACTACAGTATACTTACCCTGTACAATTTGTCATGTCAGTAATGAATTACTACAGTATACTAACCCTCTACAATTTGTCCCGTCAGTAATGAATTACTACAGTATACTTACCCTCTACAATTTGTCATGTCAGTAATGAATTACTACAGTATACTTACCCTGTACAATTTGTCATGTCAGTAATGAATTACTACAGTATACTTACCCTCTACAATTTGTCATGTCAGTAATGAATTACTACAGTATACTTACCCTGTACAATTTGTCCTGTCAGTAATGAATTACTACAGTATACTTACCCTCTCCAATTTGTCCTGTCAGTAATGAATTACTACAGTATACTTACCCTCTCCAATTTGTCCTGTCAGTAATGAATTACTACAGTATACTTACCCTCTACAATTTGTCCTGTCAGTAATGAATTACCACAGTATACTTACCCTCTACAATTTGTCCTGTCAGTAATGAATTACTACAGTATACTTACCCTCTACAATTTGTCATGTCAGTAATGAATTACTACAGTATACTTACCCTGTACAATTTGTCATGTCAGTAATGAATTACCACAGTATACTTACCCTCTACAATTTCCTTTGCCGCCACATCAAACACCTCATCCTGGGTAGCGGTGTTGTTAAATATGTAGTTAAACTTGAATTCATGGCTAATCACAGCTCCCCGCGACTTCCCAACCGACGAAAAATCTCGAAGAACTTCCGGGACTCGTAGATACAGCGTTTCCTGGCTAACCTCAAACTCCGGATAGTAATCGGGTGTCGGTTTTATACGACAGAACGTTTTTATCTGAGGCATTCTGCTGTTTTAGTTGTTACTACGAATCTGATTGGACAGGATCTCTGGGGTTAAAGTTCATCCTGATCTACTTCTGAAAACACCAGTCCATGTTGATAAGTGCCCTGAAATACAACCAGAGATATATTGATATATATCCAAGCTGGAAACAGTGTATGGTTTTCCTGTACAAATAGAAAAGTAGAAATAAAGTACAATTATCTATTTTTTTCCTAATTAGATTGGTAGTTTACATAATTAGGCCCTCTGATGTGAAAGTGTCAATAAATTGTATCAAAATGTTTCGTAAAATTTGAAAATACTAGGGACCAAGGGGAAGCTACATATGAAGTGTGAGATAATATATCCCTCCAAAAGTTTTCAAGAAAAAGTCAGATAACAAGGTTGTTTTTGGCCGGATGGACAACAAAGGACGGAGGATGGACCATGGACCACAGACACAGGAGGATTTGAATAGCACACCATCTGATGATGATAACTACACAAAAATAACCACAGTAATCAGTGATGTATACTAAATTTCATAGAGTTGATTGGTTTAAAACAAATCTAGAAGATCTCTAGATTATAGATAGATACAAAAATAAACCCAATGGCAATAACTCTTTCAACGCCAGATTATAGATAAATTCAAAATTAAACCCAAGGGCGATAACTCTTTCGAAAAAAATATCATTTTTTAAAGAAATTGGATGAAAAGTCAGAGGAGATCTTCAGACAAACAAAAAAATGCATGCTGGTCAAAATTAAAATGTACAGACAGATTGACAAACCCTTACTACTGAATCCATTGTATTTTTATGTGACACATACAAATTTTTAAATCTGCAAGGAAAGAAACGAACAAATTGTTTACAATTTGGGACTTTTTATCTAGAAAACAGCAGATGTCTTAATTTTCATGTGGTTCTGACGTAGTTGTAATGACATTCCTTTACTCTTAAAACAGATAAATATTAGACAATTGTTAACTAACATTAGCATTACAGTAATTACAGCTTAAAATGTATCATATATCTACAGAGATTTGAACAAACAGACAACATTGTATACAACAATTGTGAAAATACTAAAGTTGTAAATATTGAATCAAAAATAAAGTCAATGAATAAACATAGCTATACACTTATCTCCCTTAACCTATGATCCACAATTACCCTCCTGCCCACGAATAGGCCCCTTCAGTCCATAAATATGTCCAAGCCGTCAAATATTAAGCCCCATTCTTCATTCAGGCAGAATCATTAATTTTAAAATAGTAATTAAGCTTATTATAAGTGGTTCGAAAAAAAACAAACACTTCCAAAACATCAATACTAAACTTTTACAAAAAAATACAAAAAGAATCTTGTACATGTCAGCGAATTGGGTTTATTTGAGGATAAATTGATATTTTGAAAAAGGTGCAATATAAAAATGAAACCTGTAGGCCTACAGTATTGGTGGAATATGACTCCAGGACATGAAATTTGGGGAATAAAACATATATATACAGTGAACATTGTGATGATTAGCCTTATTATTATATACATTATACTTACTACGTATCGATCTCACAGTTGTGTTAAAATTCCTACAAGTACTGAAGAACATGTACGTACGTCCCTGATAATCTGTTTATTATTGTAACTAAGATCATTTACATATAAACCGTAGAGAAGCAAGAACGATTTTCACCTGCTCCGTGTGAACTCGGCCAGAAACCTATAAAAATTGTCCGACAATACAACAAACCTCTGTTACACCAGCGACACGGCCTTACGGGGGTTTTAAAACAACAAAAACAGTTTTGATTTTAGACAATGGCTAATTGTTGTACACAAAATGTATACAGGTACATATATCTATGTATATAAGACATTCCTGTATATTACAACCCCACCTTTAATGTTTTGACTAATTTAGACCAACTTCACCAAAGTGACTAAGAACTGGAAGGAACTGTCATAAACGGCTATGGAGGAGTGAGGGAAGAGATTGTACAGTTCAAACAAATTATTTTTCCAAAAACACAAATGTATATATATATATATACCGACCAAAATGGGTAATTTATTTAATTACATATAATTAGATATAACTACATGTATGTCAGTAACACACGGTGTTTGCTAAATTCTTTAAGTACAGTTTTGTTCCAATTGTTAAAGTACGTTAAAACTGAGATAGAACTTGATATCTATCTACATAAAGAAGGACCGAAGACTTCAGTGCCATTTCACTTGTTTTTTGGTCTAATTTGCCCTAATTTGGAACATGTACATTAAAGACTTTTTAATTACCACTAATAAATTATATATATATATTTTATCTTGAATTAGGAATTTTGTTTTTATCCTGAAATATTTTACATCAAATCTATAAAATTGCAATAGTTTTTCTCTCTTTTCTTTCAATGCAAGACATTCAGATTTGTTTTTATGATCTGAAATTAACATTTAACTTTTGCTTATTGCTTTAATTTGTATTTCCTGTGTAAAGAAATATCTTCTGATATATAGTTAATGAAATGCTTTAAACAATTCATTTTACAAAATAATATTTCTTTGTTTTTTATATGAAGTTGAGAAGAAAATGCCTATTTCTCATCAAAACATAATGTACCAATTTGTTTCCTTTATTTCTGGGCCAAGTTGTTCAGAAGATAATAAGGCTTAAATCACAATTTGACAAAAACTTAAAATCTTGATTTAATCATTTCTGGAAAAACTTGACAAAATTTTATGAAATTATAACCGTCATCAGTCTCTTCCTACGTACGTATATCTGCCCATTTTAAGGAATAGGAATACACACACTCAGGTTTTGCAGTAAGAAGAAATGAGATTTTCACTAATCAATTGATTAAGCTAATCACCTTTTGAATTAACAACTGGGTCTTGGTGTATAATAGATATCTCAGATGATACTGGCTATTGTTTTAATTTTCTCCCACGTACAGATAGGTCAAGGCCATTATGCAATGTCTATATAATTACCTACATTTATCTAAAATGTGTATCGCATATGTCAATAAGGAGCTTTAAAGGATTCAAAGCAAATAAAAACACTTTATCAGATCCCTTTGTTATCAGTTAACTAACCGTAAAATCCTTTAAAATATCTAACAGATTATACTGTACATATGTATGTACTGATTTATATAAAGAGCCATTCTCAAATCATTTAGCTCTAAATACATCTATTTTGTCATATGTACAACAAGCTTAGAGTCTGTTTAGATTGTAGTGTTTTTGTTGTTTCAGCAGAGATATCATTTATTCATTAACTACAGATTTTCACCTCAAAATATTATAAAGAATTTTCTTTTTTCGTTTAAAATATGTAGCTTTACTGTCCGAACTGCCTTCAGTGACCACCTAAATTATAGTGACTACCTCCAACCCCCTCCCCCTAATGTCAATGTCATTTACTATAATATGATTTATATCTGAGCCTAGGTTATCATAAAATCAGTTGTATGGCAAATCAAAAATATTTTAAATATCTCAGCTTAAAAACATTTTCGAATGTAAAATTTCATTTCAGATTTTTTAAAAATAAATTTGTAATTATATATAAATTTATTTTAGGAAAACAGCGATTCTTTAGGAAAAAAAATTGAAAAGTATAATAGCTATTCTGCAGTAAATGTTTACTGAAACAACATGTACACGGCCTTGAATAAACGACAGTACTATGTGATACCAGATTGTTGTATTTTAATAACAGAATAACACCCACATCAAATATGTTAATGCCTGATTAAAATCAGTATAATTACATGTATACTGGCTCTTAAAAATGAAATAAGAACAACCTTTCCTTTCCACACCTTAACATTTAACTGGTCAATTATATCAGGTATACTTAAATCAGTTTGGCTACGTACCAATATACTTGTATATACAAACCAATATTAATACTTCTAGATTGGTTTAATTTTTAATCACATTTAAATTCACCATCTAAATAATTATGAAAAAAAATACTTGATCAGCTGAAGTGTTAATTAATCAAAAAAATTTTTTTATTTTTTTTTCACATCTCATCCTATAGCTAGTAGTAAGATACTTATGTCGCTTTCTACCAAATATTATCAATAAAAACCCAGCTAAACATACCCAGTAACTGTAATTTAGCCCGAGTTTCCTCTGGCTATGACACCACAGGGCTTAAGAGGAAACTCTGGCTATAACTATATGTAATTTTTCAGGAACAATGACATCTGCGCGTTACAACAAGATCTGTCAACATGTCGTCAAATATTCTTCATGGTGTTCTTCAAAACGTACTGTAGATCAAATTTAAAGATTCACAAATTCATACAAATTTATTTTTTTGAGAGTTAATTGTGACATGCCCAAGGGTTTGGAAGCAATGAGTTTACACCATATAGAGCAAGGATATCAAAACACTTTTGAATATATCAACCTGGCAGAAGAATCTATAAAATGAATAATGTATGTTTCATTTGACAAGTGACACATATGTTTACAAAAAGTAAATTAGTTGTTAGTTTTCAACGGATACGACAGATTGAAGTTAACTCGAAATGAGTTACCATACATATAGAAATTCTGGTCCAATCTCACTGACTTATCTTCAAGCCATTCAACACTGGGTTATTTAATGTACACACATATCTCAATGCAAATGTGACTGAATCCACACACAGAACTTAATCATTAGATTATATCGGATAAAATCAAACAGACCGAATGACAGACACGCAAGTTTCTATAGGATTTGTGTATACCCGTAGTTTACAAGGTACAGCCAAATCAGATCGGCCCGGAACAATGTTACTCTCAAGAAAAAAATAACTTTATTTTGTTTTGACTACGG
This sequence comes from Pecten maximus, assembly GCF_902652985.1. NCBI lineage: Eukaryota > Metazoa > Mollusca > Bivalvia > Pectinida > Pectinidae > Pecten > Pecten maximus. The sequence goes on from NC_047024.1 coordinate 39,704,899, forward strand.
GAATTATTACAATTATTATACATGCATAAAATTGAATTTAAATATTGATATATAAGTTGTTTATAAAATTTAATTAGTCTCTATACAGTTTTATTTTATTGATTTTTTGATTTTTTCATATTTGCTATTAAACTAAAAAACAGATTTATCCTGTAACATCTGCCCCTATCCGATATTTATGGCTAAAAGGCTCCACTGACATTGCGGACAAACACGACTTAAAATTTACTGTCACATTGACTCAGACCCATACAGTGTCACTAAAGTCAGGTTTCACTGTACCCGACACACTGACAGACCCATACAGTGTCACTAAAGTCAGGTTTCACTGAACCTGACACATTGACTCAGACCCATACAGTGTCACTAAAGTCAGGTTTCACTGTACCTGACACATTAACTCATACACATACAGTGTCACTAAAGTCAGGTTTCACTGAACCTGACACATTGACTCAGACCCATACAGTGTCACTAAAGTCAGGTTTCACTGAACCTGACACATTGACTCAGACCCATACAGTGTCACTAAAGTCAGGTTTCACTGTACCTGACACATTAACTCATACACATACAGTGTCGGTAAAATCAGGTTTCACTGTACCCGACACATTGACTCAGACCCATACAGTGTCACTAAAGTCAGGTTTCACTGAACCTGACACATTGACTCAGACCCATACAGTGTCACTAAAGTCAGGTTTCACTGTACCTGACACATTAACTCATACACATACAGTGTCGGTAAAATCAGGTTTCACTGTACCCGACACATTGACTCGGACCCATACAGTGTCGGTAAAGACAGGTTTCAATGTAGCAGATGGACAAATCATGTAAGAATCATTAAAAATAAATAAAAATACTTTTTTGATTAGAATGAAAATATGAGAAAATATATATATGTATATATATTATGTCAACAAACTTAAAAAAATATTTACCAGTAAAAACAAAGCTCTGTCCAAATTTGTTTCTCCTCAAAACAACACAACCACCAAATAGCAACACAATTACCACCTGCAGAGCCAACTTAATAAATAACAAGCACTGGTATCATTCTTTCTTAATTAATTATTAATAAAGATATAAAATATATATATACAATGTATATATTGATTATGAATTACCAAGAAATGAAATTTCAAAACCTACCTTTTGTACCGTTGATGGTGAATCTGAGCATTAAATATTATTATTATGTATTTTAATTATAAAGACAGTTGAAATCTAACTGTCAAGCTTGCACAATATATCCATTGATGTATCTAGACAAATTATATTTGTACCACAGTATGATATTCCTCTGTCCCTTATAACTTGGTCCATGTAGCCGAGAATGAGGAAAAGGAATGGCCACAAACACTTTAGTACAGTGTACTACACTTTATATAAACATCAGAAGTGGTTCTATAATCAAAATCTTTTCAGTTATCTTTCGATATGTTAGTAACTATGACGTTTCTGTAGTCCTAAGGCAATTCAAAACACTTAAGTAAACTAATGATCACTTTTAACTCAAAAGTACCATTGACCAATGAAATAATGGCTAATATCGCTATACCTCTATTGTTTACAATGCATGACCTTTGACCTATTGTGTATACAACCTGCAGATTTGATTTATTAAGTGCCTGCCTTTCCTTATTAGATTTTATCTACAGAGTTTCATTTCATGTCGGACGTATTTTATGAAGAAGGAGAGACTGATAAGAAGTCGTGATGATACTGGACAAACACACAAGGAGTCCATCTATCCTTCTATATATATGAAACATGGACAGATAACAAATCCTTTTATACATCACCGATCTCTGAGTTCTAAGATAAATCTTTTATCACAGCAAACAAGGGCAGACAACTCATGAACCTAATTTTACAAGTTTATTGACTTTGAATCGGTGTTGACTTTTCATCCCTAGAGAGCATAAGCAGATCTTTGTGAGTTTGATTTCAGACATTATATATATTAATTGAACACTGAAATGACTACTGATATTTAAACTGATTGTCTTTGAGGCACATTCACCTTTGAACCATTGTCAGGACATTGTGCACAAAATTAAAACTGCAGGTTTTTATTAATTGAGTTTATTGCAACATTGAAATTTTACAATACCCTTATTAAACGAAGTTAAAAACAGGAATATCTTTGCAACTAATTACAGTAATAAAACAGCTGCTGTAAAATTTACACCATGTCTATGAATTAGGCCACAAGTATATCGAAAACCTGTCTAAAAAGGTCATCAGTATAGTGTGCATGTAAACTATATAACCGAAACCTATCAACAAAGGTCACCTGTACATATACTGTATATCAGAAACCTGTTTATAAAGGTCATCAGTATATTATATATTTAAAGCAAAACACAAACCTGTCTATAAAGGTCGTATGTAGAGTGTATAGCATAAAAAACACAAACCTGTCTATAAAGGTCATCTGTATAACATACAAAACTATATAACAGAAACCTATATAATGTATATCAGAAATCCGTTTATAAACGCCATCTGTATAAAACCACCTAAACTTGTATATAAAGGTCACCTGAAGAGTGTATACCATACACTGTACTTGTAATTAAACATTGCCTGTCTATAAAGGTCACCAGTAAAGTTTTTATCATACAAAACATAACCTGTATATAAAGGTCACATGAAGAGTGTATACGTATACCACACAAAACATAACCTGTCTATAAAGGTCACATGAAGAGTGTATACCATTCAAAACATAAACCTGCCTATAGAGGCCACCTGTATAGTGTATAACACAGTGAAACTGATTTAATGCTCCCCTGAAAAACCAATTTGAGGATGGGCTTATCTGTGATTTTTGTATTTGGTGATATTTATGTCAATAACTGAAAAACATTTTTTTTAAATGTTAAAAATCAACAGTTTGGAAGAGAAAAGAAAAATATTTGAACAGATACATTTAAAACAATATATAATCCTGTAATTCAGGGTTTTGTAGCCCCTCGCTTTGGTATGCTGCACATTGTTTTAGTATGACCAATGTATACACCAAGTTTTATTATTCTAGTTAGAATGCAAGTAAAGATATGCTCTGGCACAAAATTTTAACAATGGGCAATAATTAACTCTCTAAATAAGGGGTTGTGGCCATGGGTCTTCAATCTAATACTCCTCAGATATGCATTGTCTTTTAAGTTTGAAACTTTCTCGGAAAGTTTTAGTTTTTTGTCTGCTTTTCACTGATTTCAAAGCATCCAAAATTACAATATTTTAGGAGGTGTAGAAAAATCAAATTAAATCTGTCAAAAACAAAAACTGTTCATACAAAAGTTGTTTGTAATAAGTAAAAGATGTACAGTTTTCGATAAAATCAGAAAATGTTATGATTTACATATACAGCTTATATATATAAACCGGGCGAACAGTGGCAAAATGTAATCGGTGCTTATATATATAAACCGGGTGAACAGAGGCAAAATTACATTATCAGCTGATCATGATTGTGTTTATTCGTACATGTGCTCTACTATATATACATGACCAAACTTATGCATTAATATAATTATTAAAAACATTGTGAAAGAAAATCTAGAAACATTAGATCTTGACCAAATTCAATCTCAGAATATCAATCTGTCAACATATTGCTGTACTCACTCACTCATACAGTAGGCCTACTGTACTGAAGTAACGTTATGGCACTGAGCCACAGTCATCGCGTTGACACCAGTGTGAGAAAACTTTGCTGTTAAAAGTTATTCATAACCATATAAAGTTTCATGCAAGCTAAAATTGTGTCGTCCTGATACTTACACATCTATTCGCTTCGAAATATTTGTTAATTAATCCGTTTCGGCGAAATGTTCGTTCAGTGAAATTTCAACGGTCCCAGCATGTTTACCATGCCCGCCATACTTGTTGCCACGGGTTAGCTAAATTGCAACTTTAATATTAATACGAAATGCATCCGAAAGATACAACATCAAAATTTCGATTATTTTTTTAACATAGTATTCTTTATCTATACAGAATATCTAAATCAATTTCTATTAAAAATAAGTGCATCAATGATTCAATTATTGATTCGCATTTAGTCTTATTTTTTCCATATCTAGTACGTGATTTTGCAAAATACACATAACCAAGCACCTGCAAAAAGAAAGATGGCCGACATGTAAACAATTTTTGCTGGCAAGGTAACAGGAAATAGAAAACCAGGGTGATTTACACAATTTTCCGTTATTCCATTTTGACAGTAATCGACCTTTGTTTTCAGTGATATTTCAAGAGGTGCAATACTCTCCAAAACAGACATTATTTTGTTAAATTTGTAATATACATTCATTAGTGATTACATGCAGGATATCCAACTGGGGCAGATATATGGGTAATTATATGTATAAGACAATACATGTCCATGTGGTTGTGGTGTGCATGTCAAGCAATAAACTGAACAACATTTGTGTTATATTGTTTGAATTACAGAATTGCATGATATCATATAAAAAATCATGTAAATATTAAAGTATATATTTATTTTTTCCAGCAACAAGAGTATAAAGGATGGGGAGTACAGCATCTAAAAATAAAACCAGCCCCCAACAAAGGTTCCTGATTGGCTCTTTGACCAGGAAGTCTGATCTTGACCAGAAATTGTACGAATTGAGTTACACTTGTCTGAATTCTACAAATTTAACAGATAACAGAGAAATTAAGCAAAATGGAAAAAATGCGAAACAGATCAGCGAAAGACAGATGCCCGAACGTCAAGGTGCACATGGTGACCAATCCGAGGGGAGTAGACTTTCGTATAAAAAAGAAGATGAAAAAAGTTCATCTGAAAATGTTAGCTATATCAACAGTGATTGTGATGGTGCATCCTCCAGAGAGACAACCTGTCCCAATTTATTTTTGCCGATCCTTGGCTCCAAAAAGCTTGTTTGTACGCAGACATATGTTGCATGGCGATCAATAATGGACCTGGAAAAGATTAAGGTACTGTTGTTAAAGAAGAGGACTATATACCTTGTGCAGGTTGATGACTTTCCTGACTTTCTTAGTAATTTTCGTATCCAATTTGATTCAGAGGAAATGACAATTTTTGATTTAGCACAGAAATTTCTTGAAGCATTCTTCACAGGTATGACTGTCAAATGGATTGAAAGTATATCTATAACAGAGAGAAAATGGAACATCACATCACGACATCATAAAAAGACTGGCAAATTTCAATATCTTGTGACAGATTTCTTTCCATTGCTTCCAAAAGTTTGTCCAAATGATGGATATTGTATAATGGGGTTGATATGGGCAGACCTCTACCCAAAAGAAGAACTGAATTTTGTGTTAGGGGAGGCACACAACCAGTTCAAGTCAGGGATGGTCAGTTTTGGACGATTTGAGCCGAAGTCTTACGATGAAGAAACACACCAAGATGTTACAGCAATCACTGCAGAGGTTATGTGGAAGTTATTAAAGGTACATTTTGTATAATTATACATGTACATTGTATACTAGATTTCATGATAGTTATAGACCATATATTGCCTTATAAGAACACAACATTCTACATACACATGTACAGCTAGTTGTTAAACAAAAGCACAAGATGATCAAGTCATCCTTAAAATGTTAGGTGTTGCTTTCAGTAGAGTTGAAACTCCTGGATTGCAAAGATATATTGTGCTTATAAGATATTTTCAAGGGCATGTAGTTTATTTGTGTTAAATCAGGATTGAAAAAAGAATTTATTCAAAGTTGTTTTTCTTTGGAAATCATTTTTATCTAATTTTATTGGCATTAGATTGGTAAAGTAATTAAAGCATAATTTTTTGTTGACTTAAATCGCATTCTTCTTTTTTCTTAAAAAGATGATAGGTTTACTTCTTAGGATTAAAGATCAATATATGTGTATACAATGTATATATGGCATACATGTACCATCTAATTGATAGGTGAAAATTTATCAGAATTTGATCAGCTTATTTATCAAATGTTTGTTTACTGGGTCACTCATTCTTTTTATTGTGCAAATATTAATCATTTACTAAAATAAAAACAATATTTTATTAAGAAATCTTTATTTTTCATACAATATTTGATATTCATCAAGTTTTTATCAAAGTAAATTGGAGAGATATAGAGCCAGGGGAGATAATCCAGACATCGATAAAAACTTAGATCATTGTGATATATTTAGACTATTAATGTAAATTTACTATTGTGTAAATGTGTATTTTATAATTATATATATTTTCTGTTTTCAGTGCCTGAGCCATGAACTTTGTCACCTGTTTGGAATGGCACATTGTGACTTTTTCAGCTGTACCATGAACGGAAGTGGTTCAGTGAAAGAAGCCATGGACCAGCCATTGTTTTTGTGTCCAGTGTGTGTCAGAAAACTCCAACATATATGTAAATTTGATATTTTAGAAAGATACCAGAAAATGGAACAGTTTCTAGTGGTGATCAGCAGAAAATTTCCATCAGAGAATTGGGATAAGTCTCTAGTTTGGATAAAGAACTGTCTGAAATATTTACAAACAACTGTAACATATCTTTAGTAATTGTTGATTTATATATAATTGTTATGGCCGTTGCTGTGATTTAGGCCATTTCTGTTGAGACACTATGGTTTTGTGTAATGGGTAAAGGCTAAACAAAGCTTGGACATAGTCACCTATAGTAGTCTGTTTATAATTCTATTAATTTAGACAGTTCAACAATTTTGATGACTGCAAATTGTTAAGACTAGAATAAGTGAAAACAATTCCCAGTAGATTATATTACCTCCTAATATGGATTGAAAAATTTTACCTGAAATCTCATGGTATTTAAACCTTTGTAGAGAAAACTGGTGTGGGTTCTCACCAGCCTTCTCTAGAAGACTAATGAATGCTCCCGTATCCCAAAACCCATACAATGTAGTGACAAGTACTCACGTGTAGTGGCTGTATGTATACATTGCGGGGTTCAGGATCAAAGAGCCGCTCTCTGACACCCCGCGGGATTAAATACTAGCTCATGTGCGAAATGAGTTCAAACCAAGGGAGATAACTCCCCCGATTTTCACTACACCTTTTATTGAATTGTATTTTGTTAAAACTTCAATTACATGGTATTGAATTTATCAGTGAATTTTGTTAATTATCACCCAATATGGATCTAGAACTTTTATCAGAAATTCAATGGTCAATTCAAATTAAATCAGTTTTAAAAGTCACAGTGTTTTTAAAATATTGACTTGTCTGTCATCTGTCAAACTGTGATCAAGAATAAGAATTATCAGATATACACAAATATATAAATATACTTGACACACTTAGGGACACAATGACAGGGCAAAATGGATTGAATTCACTTAATTATTTGAAAGTTCATTTTCTCTCAATCTCTAATCAATGGTTGAAAGTCATTAGCGATGGTTGAGGGTATTGAGTCATGCTTGGTAGTCATTAGCAATGGTTGAAGGTCATTATAGCGATGGTTGAGAGTCATTAGCGATTGATAAGGGTCATTTGTGATAGTTGAGGGTCATTAGTGATGGTTGAGAGTCATTAGTGATGGTTGAGAGTCAATAGCCATGGTTGCGGGTCATTAGCCATTGTTGAAGTTCATCAGCCATGGTTGAGGGTCATTAGCAATGGTTGAGGGTCATAAGTGATAGCTGAGGGACATTAGTGATTGATGAGGGTTATTTGTGATAGTTGAGGGTCATTAGCGATGGTTAAGGGTCATAAGTGATAGAAGAGGATCAATAAGGGTGGTTGAGGGACATATGCGATGGTTGAGGGTCAATGGAGATGGTTGAGGTTCATATGCAATGGTATAGGTTCATTAGTGATGGTTTAGGGTCATTAACAATGGTTGAGTGTCATTAGCGATGGTTGATAGTCATGAGCGATGGTTGAAGGTCATTAGCGATGGTTGAAGGTCATTAGCGATGGTCCAGGGTGATTAATGATGGTTGAAAGTCATAAGCTATGGTTAAGGGCCACTAGCGATGATTGACGATCATTAGCGATAGTTGAGGAATAATGGAGATGGTTGAGAGTCATTAGTGACAGTTGAGGGTCATTAGCAATGGTTGAGGGTCATTAGCGATGGTTGATAGTCATTAGCGATGGCTGAAGGTCATTAGCGATGGTTGAAGGTCATTAGCAATGGTTGAGGGTCATTAGCGATGGTTGATAGTCATGAGCGATGGTTGAGGGTCATTAGCAATGGTTGAGGGTCATCTGCGAAGAATGAGGAACAATGGAAATGGTTGAGAGTCATAAGTGATGTTTAAGGGGCATTAGCTAGTGATCGATGGTTAATTATCATTAGCGATGGTTGAGAGTTATTAGCGATGGTTGAGGGTCAATAGCGATGGGTGAGTATTGTTATTGATGGTTGAGGGTCATAAGCGATGGCTGAAAGTCATTTGCGATGGTTGAGAGTCATTAGCGATGGTCCAGGGTGATTAATGATGGTTGAAAATCATAAGCTATGGTTAAGGGCCACTAGCGATGATTGACGATCATTAGCGATAGTTGAGGAATAATGGAGATGGTTGAGAGTCATTAGTGACAGTTGAGGGTCATTAGCAATGGTTGATAGTCATAAGCGATGGCTGAAGGTCATTAGCGATGGTTGAAGGTCATTAGCAATGGTTGAGGGTCATTAGTGATGGTTGATAGTAATGAGCGATGGTTGAGGGTCATTAGCAATGGTTGAGGGTCATCTGCGAAGAATGAGGAACAATGGAGATAGTTGAGAGTCATAAGCGATGGTTATAGCTAGTGATCGATGGTTAATTATCATTAGCGATGGTTGAGAGTTATTAGCGATGGTTGAGAGTTATTAGCGATGGTTGAGGGTCAATAGCGATGGGTGAGTATTGTTATTGATGGTTGAGGGTTATTAATTATGGTTAAGAGTCATAAGAGATGGCTGAAAGTCATTTGCGATGGTTGAGAGTCATTAGCGATGGTCCAGTGTGATTAATGATGGTTGAAAATCATAAGCTATGGTTAAGGGCCACTAGCGATGATTGACGATCATTAGCGATAGTTGAGGAATAATGGAGATGGTTGAGAGTCATTAGCAATGGTTGAGGGTCATTAGCGATGGTTGATAGTCATGAGCGATGCTTGAGGGTCATTAGCAATGGTTGAGGGTCATCTGCGAAGAATGAGGAACAATGGAGATGGTTGAGAGTCATAAGCGATGGTTAAGGGGCATTAGCTAGTGATCGATGGTTAATTATCATTAGCGATGGTTGAGAGTTATTAGCGATGGGTGAGGGTCAATAGCGATGGGTGAGTATTGTTATTGATGGTTGAGGGTCATAAGCGATAGCTGAAAGTCATTTGCGATGGTTGAGAGTCATTAGCGATGGTCCAGGGTGATTAATGATGGTTGAAAATCATAAGCTATGGTTAAGGGCCACTAGCGATGATTGACGATCATTAGCGATAGTTGAGGAATAATGGAGATGGTTGAGAGTCATTAGCGATGGCTGAAGGTCATTAGTGATGGTTGAGAGTCATTAGTGATTTGAGGTATCATTAGTGATGGCGGCTGAGGGCCATAAGAGACTTGATGAAAAACATTGGGTGATGGTTGAGGGATATTTGTGATGATTCAGGGTCATAAGTGATGGTTGAGGCAATTTGCGACGGTTAGGGGTATTAGGAAAATTAGCAAGGTTTGAGGATCATTAGCAATGGTTTAGGAACATTTGCGAGATGTGAGGATTATTAGTCATTGTGCAGAATCATTAACAACATTTGAGGGCCATTGACGATGTTTGGGTAACATTAGTGATTGTTGACGAACATAAACGATGGTAGAGGAAAACTAGCAATTTGTTAAGATCATTCGTGATGGCGGAGATCGTAAACAATTTGTGCGGATCATTACGATGGCTGAGGATTATTAACAATAGCTATGTTTGTAGATCATTAGCGAACTATACACTGTATACCCACTGTGTCTACTGAGATATCACTATGGTGTTACCGTAGTCTACAGAGATATCACCCTGGTGTTACCGTAGTCTACTGAGATATCACCCCAGTGTTACCTTAGTCTACTGAGATATCACCCCAGTGTTAACGTAGTCTACTGAGATACCGCCCTGGTGTTACCGTAGTCTACTGAGATATCACCCCAGTGTTACCGTAGTCTACTGAGATATCACCCCAGTGTTACCGTAGTCTACTGAAATATCACCCCGGTGTTACCGTAGTCTACTGAGATATCACCTTGGTGTTATCGAAGTCTACTGAGATATCACCCCAGTGTTACCGTAGTCTACTGAGATATCTCCCTGGCATTACCGTAGTCTACTGAGATATCACCCTGGTGTTACCGTAGTCTACTGAGATATCGCCCTTGTGTTACCGTAGTCTACTGAGATATCACCCCAGTGTTACCGTAGTCTACTGAGAGATCACCATGGTGTTACCGTAGTCTACTGAGATATCACCCTGGTGTTACCGTAGTCTACTGAGATAATATTATCGCCCTTGTGTTACCGTAGTCTACTGAGATATCACCCCAGTATTACCGTAGTCTACTGAGAGATCACCATGGTGTTATCGTAGTCTACTGAGATATCGCCCTGGTGTTACCGTAGTCTACTGAGATATCGCCCTGGTGTTACCGTAGTCTACTGAGATATCACCCTGGTGTTACCATAGTCTACTTAGATATCGCCCCGGTGTTACCGTAGTATACTGAGATATCACCTTGGTGTTACCGTAGTCTACTGAGATATCACCTTGGTGTTATCGTAATCTACTGAGATATCACCTTGGTGTTACCGTAGTCTACTGAGATATCGCCCTTATGTTATCGTAGTCTACTGAGATATCACCTTGGTGTTACCGTAGTCTACTGAGATATCGCCCTGGTGTTACCGTAGTCTACTGAGATATCGCACTGGTGTTACCGTAGTCTACCGAGATATCGCCCTTGTGTTACCGTAGTCTATTTAGATATCGCCCTGGTGTTACCGTAGTCTACTGAGATATCGCCCTGGTGTTACCGTAGTCTACTGAGATATCACCCTTGTGTTACCGTAGTCTACTGAGATATCACCTTGGTGTTACCGTAGTCTATTGAGATATCACCTTGGTGTTACCGTAGTCTACAGAGATATCACCTTGGTGTTACCGTAGTCTACTGAGATATCACCCTGGTGTTACCGTAGTCTACTGAGATATCACCCTGATGTTTCCATAGTCTACTGAGATATCGCCCTTGTGTTACCGTAGTCTACTGAGATATCACCTTGGTGTTACCGTAGTCTACTGAGATATCACCCCAGTGTTACCGTAGTCTATTGAGATATCACCTTGGTGTTACCGTAGTCTACAGAGATATCACCTTGGTGTTACCGTAGTCTACTGAGATATCACCCTGGTGTTACCGTAGTCTACTGAGATATCACCCTGATGTTTCCATAGTCTACTGAGATATCGCCCTTGTGTTACCGTAGTCTACTGAGATATCACCTTGGTGTTACCGTAGTCTACTGAGATATCACCCCAGTGTTACCGTAGTCTACTGAGATATCACCATGGTGTTACCGTAGTCTACTGAGATATCACCATGGTGTTACCGTAGTCTACTGAGATATCACCCTGGTGTTACCGTAGTCTACTAAGATATCATCCCGGTGTTACAGTAGTCTACTGAGATATCACCCCAGTGTTACCGTAGTCTACTTAGATATCGCCCTGGTGTTACCGTAGTCTACTGAGATATCACCCTGATGTTACCGTAGTCTACTGAGAGATCACCATGGTGTTACCGTAGTCTACTGAGATATCACCCCAGTGTAACCGTAGTCTACTTAGATATCGCCCTGGTGTTACCGTAGTCTACTGAGATATCGCCCTGGTGTTACCGTAGTCTACTGAGATATCTCCCTGGCGTTACCGTAGTCTTCTGAGATATCTCCCTGGCGTTACCGTAGTCTACTGAGATACCGCCATTGTGTTACCGTAGTCTACTGAGATATCACCCTGGTGTTACCGTAGTCTACTGAGAGATCACCCTGGTGTTACCGTAGTCTACTTAGATATCACCCTGGTGTTACCGTAGTCTACTTAGATATCGCCCCAGTGTTACCGTAGTCTACTGAGATATCACCTTGGTGTTACCGTAGTCTACTGAGATATCACCTTGGTGTTACCGTAGTCTAATGAGATATCACCTTGGTGTTACCGTAGTCTACTGAGATATCACCTTGGTGTTACCGTAGTCTACTGAGATATCACCTTGGTGTTACCGTAGTCTACTGAGATATCGCCCTGGCGTTACCGTAGTCTACTGAGATATTGCCCTTGTGTTACTGTAGTCTACTGAGATATCTCCCTGGCGTTACCGTAGTCTACTGAGATATCTCCCTGGCGTTACCGTAGTCTACTGAGATATTGCCCTTGTGTTACTGTAGTCTACTGAGATATCTCCCTGGCGTTACCGTAGTCTACTGAGATATCACCCTGGTGTTACCGTAGTCTACTGAGATACCGCCCTGGTGTTATCATAGTCTAATTACATTCTAGTACCCGAGTATTACCATAATTGAAGAGTTTATCGATAAACCAACATGTTATCATGTTCAAGGTCGGCGTTCATATTGGCAACGGGTGAACCAGTTGTCCCACTCTCAAAATTCTAGGCGTAAAGCAGGATTTTCACAGGCTCTAATACATGCATGTCTCGGCCAGGGAACAGAACCCAAAGCCTTCTCGGAGTGGAACGCTCAACTATGATTGCCCAAAGAGAGGCAGTGTCGAAGGGGACATTAGTCACATCTCCAGATTAAGATAAACCGAAACGTCATGTCTTAGACCAATTTACATGACATCTCTACCGAGCCATTTTACCAGAGTGACTCGGTTGTGTTTCCTTTGTGCATCAATATATCATTACTGAAAGTCAAGGACATTGCACCGTTTCGTTGTCTTTGTTATGCGTTTAATGGTCAGTCAATTTAATTAAAATCTAGATGGTCATTCTCACTACGTTACATGAACATCTAACAACATATCATAAGGGGTCACGTCAGGGTGACCTTTTGGATGACTACTTCCAGAATCTTGGAAGTGAATTTTATATGTTCGAATTAGCATGACTAGAGTACATAGTTTGCATAATCTGTCAATTTATTTCAAGTCATTTCGTCTTGCAAAGAAAAAGCTTTAGTACATGTACATGCTGTACCGAAATGGTTTGCTTCAGATGCTTGCTGCGACGAAATGGTTTGCTTCGATGACATCGACAGATTGACGATTCGGCCTGAAAGTGAAATACACACATTTCAAAGGTCATCAGAACGTGATCCCTTATGGGATGCTGTTACATATTCATATAACGTAGTGAGAATGACCATCTAGATTTTAATTAGATTGATGGTCAAAAAGAAGACCAAAATTAGTAAAAGCATCAATATAATTTTCGCCTAGCCACGTCACTGAAAGTGAGGCAGTGGCAATTAATAGACATATTAGGAGGGAAAACCTGCTCAGAAAGAGGAAATAAAGATACCAGATTTAGTCGACTCTTAGAGAAACGCATATTGGAACAACATGATACACACTTTGATTAATAGACGAAAAAAAAAAATGCATTTTAGAAAGAAAAAAAAAGGTCATTGAGAGGTGTGACGTTTTAAAGCATCTCCATGTTTTCATTGTTTTACACTCAATCGCAATCAGACGACCGCCACGAACGCAAAGGAAATGATTGGACAAGGTCACAGCATTACTTACGACTTGCATTTTGTATTGAGTGAGCACGAGTCTATTGGACAACATAAAGTTATCGGTATTTGATAAGCAAACCAGTACTTTTCTGTTTATCGGCGCGCGCAGACCTACATGTAGGCTGATTCACGTTCTATATGTTTACATATATGTTAAATACTTACTTTACTTATGCATTGTTGACGTAAATGAGCACATTTGAAGGAAATTATATGAAGATAAACCCATAAGAGATTATAAAGTTTAGCTTGATAAAAATTATGAATTGTTGACGTAACTGAGCAAATTTGAAGGGAATTATATGACGATAAACCCATAATTTAAGAGATTGCGAAGTTTAGCTTGATAACATTTTATGTATATAAACAAAAACATACAGATTTAATTAAAATGCTTCAGGAAATTAAACAGACATAGGGGCTTGATATTGTAGTGGTTTATTAGGGTAAATACGACAGTATAACGACATATCCTACTTATCAATTTTCAAAGGTTAAATCTGTCGACCTTTCTCGTGTCATATGACACCTCGTGTTCCTATCATCACACGAGTTATTTGTATACAGGGGTATATATGTGACACCCCTGTAGCAGATTGTATTACCAAGATGGCGGAAACATCAGCTAAAGTGATTTTAGTTTTTATCATTGTCACAGTGGTTAGAGCGAACTATATTGACGTCGCACGGGAATGGCGGGAATGGAAACAGCGACACGGCAAAGTATATAACAACCAATCAGAAGAAACCGAACGACGGCACGCATGGGAGAGGTCATTTTACTATGTCCGTCACCATAGCAACAGACCAGGCCATTCATCTTTTACCGTGGGGATGAATTCAAGAGCCGATATGGTAAGAGATATCAAATTATGCGCGAACTACATAAATTACAATAATCTTTGCACAATAAAGTGCTCAGTGCTGTTGGAAATATGAACCCGGAAGAAATAAGATATGCATCGAGTGCAAATTAAAATCCATCTCATAAAAAGCTTCAGGTAGGTTTATTTGATAACCCCATAGAGGTTCAGTTTCACGGGGAAGTATTTTCGCCTTAACATCAAAAATGCTTTACTCAAAGTGTTTTTTTCAAAGCTTATCGTCACATTCTTCAAAATGCGCCGATTACGGGTTCATATTTGCGATAAAAATTGTTCGTCTTCCTAGTAGTCTATAGTATTAATTACATGTTATACCAAACCGTCAGAAGGAGATCATGAATATATACCTACGGTATCTCATGGTATACCGTATGTCCCATCCTGCAGTGTCAGGGTGGTTTCTCTCGCTGATGTCTTGGAGACCCACAAAAGGCTTGCAACATAAAAGTGAGCCCTGCCCCCACCTTTCCGGATAATCGGGCCTTTTCCGTGTCTACTCTTTAGTGTACATTGAACATAACAAAACTGATCGGTTACCTCCGTTTTAACACCGGGACCAAATTGTTCAAAAGTTGATAAGCTTATTGCTTCATTGGTGAAATTATAATGTCTCCTTTACTTAAAAACATCCCAATAATGTGTATATTCCTTAAAATAGGCAGGTAGGAAGGGACTGAAAAGTGTTATAATAGAGTTTTGTAAAAGTTTGCTAAGTTAGTTTTATCACAAATGATTAACCCAGAGTTTAAAAATAGATATAGTGTGGTTAGCCTAATTACCATTAGAACAACTACATGTGCGCACAGGGATCTACGGGGCCACCCTTTTTTTCTCTTGGATGTCGATGATAAATTTAACACAACTATAGATTTCAACTAGCCCGAACCAGACATGGTGACAGGGCCGGAGAAAACTCGGGCTAGATTTCCACCAGATACCACACAAAATTACATTATCTAGCTATATACGATTATATTTCTTGTCGGTAGTATAAATGTAACATAGCGTAGGATTGATTAAATTTAGGTCACTGCCTCCGCTAGGGATTGAACCCGGGACCTCTGACTTACTAGTCTTACGCTGAACCCCATCGAGCTAAAGAGAAGATCGGTATATTGCGACTAGTATTTACTAGGGTTACATAATTTTGATTTTTATATCGAACCCGGGACCTCTGGCTTACTAGTCTTACGCCCAACCGATCGAGCTAAAGAGAATATCTCTCTAGACGAGCGGTATACTGCGACTAGTATTTACCATGGTTACATAACTTTCATTTTTATATCGAACCCGGGACCTCTTGCTTACTAGTCTTACGCCCAACCGATCGAGCTAAAGAGATGATCTCTCGAGCGGTATATTGTGGCTAGTATTTACCATGGTTACATAACTTTGATTTTTATGCTTCTATCTACAGCTCCCTAGGGACTACAGATTGGAAGTGAATGTCGTAGCACCAGACATTACTAATAACGTTCATAACAATCCGCTGCTTTTCGAGCCTACCTCATTCGACTGGAGAACACGAGGAGTTATCGCCCCTGTCAGTAACCAAGGGCAGATTGGCAGTTCTTTAGCCATAGTAGCCACCGGTAAGTTATCTATTTTTCTATTGGAAGTTATCGTCTTAACAACTGCCTTTAACATTAAATAATTTGTAGTTTCATTCTGACAGGGAAGGTTCGTATAGGATATATTATGAATATATCTGGGGTCAAAGTCGTAAGATTTTCTTCTTTTTTTTTCATTTAATTATTTTTTATTTAATTAATTCATGTTGCATGACACTATTGTACGTTATTAAATACATGTAATATGTGTACAACTCGTATCCAAGTATTTGCTATCTAATTGACCAATTGTCACTTTGACCATGTCTGGGTATCGTAACGACCATCACTAATTAGCGAATTGAAAAGTTCTTTATAAAGAATCTGGCTTTGGTGTAGTGGTGTAAGCTGCAGGTATTTCTGGCCAGGCGAATAGGTCTCGTAGAAGGTGAGTTCGGGGCCCGGTCGGATCAAGAAGTTCATTTGTATACACACAGTTACAATTGAATGAGATAGATACATATGTAGCATTTGTAACTTCGAATAATAAGCATTTTAAAGGTATTTTAAAACATTGACTAATGAATAAAATATGGTATCAATTATAGTATTCACATCTAGGTCATGTCTATTGTTTTATCGTACACGAATACTTATTCAAATGAATACGTTTCAAAAGGTTGTACAATTCAATAAAGGTAGGGGCAAAATATATCTCCTTGTGTAATACCAAATCAGGTTTTTATTTACGTTATTGACACAGAGATCACAAAAAAAATATATGGAGGCACCAGGTGTCCTTGTTTCATCACCTCTGTAAGAAGCAATAAATATATATATAACATAGTAACACAATTGACGAAGGAAGACAACTTTATGACTCGTGCCCTGACCGGGCCTCGAACTCACTATCTACGGGCACACAAATACCCACAGCTTATACCGCTGCGCCACATCGACGTCCTTGAAAAAAATAAACGTTTCAATGGCGCAGTGATAGTCGGCCCGATATTCTGACATGATTATTGTGGAAGTCGTCTATTAGATGATATGAATACCTGGATCGCAATGTATTTACATACATGGATACGAATGCATGGTACAAATATTCATCGAGTACAACTACGACAGGAAATACAAATCTATATCTTCGGATCACCAACACATAGTGTATATGATACATTGTGCTAAATTTGAAATATAACATAGTAGCACAATTGACGAAGGAAGACAACTTTATGACTCGTGCCCTGACCGGGCCTCGAACTCACGATCTACGGCACCCAATCACCTAGCCAGAAATACCCCTATACATATATATATATATATCTAAACATTAATTCGAAATTGATCTGTAGAAATCCCGAGCACTTTCTTAAGGGGACCATGTAGAATATTATGGGATGTCCACGTGGCTGTTTATAAAGGTGTATGTTTGTTTAACAGATGATTAGTGTACACCCATGTTCTAGATTTTTCTGACATTTTATAAATACTTCATACATATATTTGTCAGAATGTCTGGTGTCGTCTGAAGCGATTAAGACTGGTCGTCTGGTCAGTTTGAGTGAGCGGGAAGTATCAGACTGCTGTGGTGGAGGTGGCGGCCATCGTGTGACCGATGTATTCAGCTGTATCCATAACATTGGCGGAGTTTGTTCCCAGACCACGTATCCGAACCGGCCCGGACCTTCCCGATGTAGGAACGACTCTTGTCCGGCAGTGGTCAAGGTACATTTTGTACGCTGGGCTGACCATGGCTTAGCATACACTGATTTCTTGATTACGGTTCATTTAAATAGTAAATCAAGTGATATTCATCCAGATTAAAAATCACTATTCTGTTGCAATTAAACAGAAGTAACCTGGCCAATTGTAAATATGTATCATGGCTATCCATGGGTCTTGATTTTGACATTTAATTTGTTAAACTACCTGTTAATTTCTGCAGAACAAACGTAAAAAGTATGTTTCATGATAACAAATAAAGTTCATGTGGATCAGTCATATTGCACAAAATAACCATGCCGTTATGGTCACAAGTGTCACTAGCAGGTTGTGCGAGCGCTTGTTTGACCAGATTTTACTTTATCAAAGCATAAACGTCGATTCTCTTTTGACCTTGAAATGCAAATGGCGGCTCTGAATAATATTAAACAAATATGAAATATAGGGGGGCATTTCAATTACTAAAAATGCCCATATTAGATACTGTTGACACATCTGGGCACAGCTTTTTGAGACAAATAGTTAAAAAGTGGAGTTTGGGCTATTTTCAGAAATCTGAATATTAACCTCAAACTCGGCTGTTGAACTATTCTTCCTAAAGACGGACTACTTGCTATGATCATAGTTCTTTATAGTGTCTGATAAGAGCATTTTTGAAGATCGAAATGCCCCCCTATGTGCCAAAATTGTGTTATATAATTTATATGTGTGACTAGAAAACATTTAGTAATTGTCATGTATAATGGTTCAGTTATAAACAAGTACTACTTGTGCATAGTACCATTCGTATGATTCACATGCAAGCTTGATTATATTATATCATCAATGTATATGTCAAATGTTTGATTGATCTTGATTAAACAGAACTACTTGAGAGCCGCCATGCGTTAGAGTTGGTAATACATAACATGGTGTCAGAATCGGAAAGAATCCGCCCAACTACAAGACATCGGTCTTGAGAAACACTGAACAAAGGTTCAAGAAGTAATATTGCATCCAACATGGAAGCTTTAGTGGGCTCAACACCGATGATGGACTGGCAAAGCCAGGATTTGGAATTTGCATGGAAAACTTTCAAGCAACATGTGACATGTATGTTCTCGGGACCGCTGCTGGGGAAAACAGAACCAGAAAAATGTGCCTACCTGATGATCTGGGCAGGAGAAAAGGGAAGAAACATGTTCACAACATGGAACCTCACAGAGGATCAACAGAAAGAACTTAAGTATTATTATGAACATTTTGAACAATATGTCAAGCCACGGTCAAATGTAATATACAACAGATATAAGTTTCACAGTAAAACACAAGGTGAAAATGAAACATTTGAACAGTTCACAACACAATTACAGATTTCAGTAAGAGATTGTAATTATGAAAACTCTGATGAAATGGTCCGGGATCGGATAGTTATTGGTGTGAGAAATTCGAAAATCAGAGAAAAGCTGATCAATATTGGAAATGAACTTACACTGAACAAAGCTTTAGACATAGCCAGGACACATGAACTGTCGCATGCACAAGCAAAATCTATGTCTGGTGAAGATGCAAGAGTTCATTCAATCACCAAAGCCAAGTCAACTAGTAACTATAAATCCAAACGTGCACCCACAGTAGCTAAAGTAAAGGAAAACACGTGTACAAGATGTGGATATAGTTACACCGGAAGTAGTAGGCATGAAAATTGTCCAGCTTTTGGAAAGACATGTTTGAAGTGTCAAGGAAAAAATCACTTCGCAAAACTATGCAAAACAAAGAACTTCAAAATCAAAAAGAAAATAGTTCATGCATTAGACCAAGAAAGTTCGGAGGACGAGTTCTACGTCGGATACCTGGAGACAGAAATAAACTCTCTTCAAATGGAATGGAGTGAAAACATCACAGTAGAAGACAAATCGCTACTGTTCCAGTTAGACACAGGAGCTATGTGCAACGTTATCAGTCTTCAGACGTTAACAGAGATCAACGCTCTTCACAAGCTGACATCACAATCGGTGATACCACTCCGTTCATATTCAGGACACGTAATCAAACCTGAAGGGAAGGCAACATTGAAGTGTAAATACAAGGAACATGTCAAGAACTTAACATTTCATGTTGTTAATAGAGATGTTAAACCTATCCTAGGAGCTCAGTCATGCAAGGAAATGGAGCTGGTACAGCGTGTAAACAACCTGAGTAAGTCTGTCTTACCTGCTGATCTTGAACAATTTGTTGATGTATTTGAGGGTTTAGGGTGTCTACCAGGAATACACAAAATACAAGTTGATCATACTGTCCAACCAGTCGTTCATGCCCCCAGGAAAATTCCCATAGCCATTAAAGACAAAGTAAAGGCAAAGCTAGATCGTATGGAGAAAGAAGGGGTAATTGTAAAACAGTCTGAACCAACACCTTGGGTAAACTCCATGGTAACGGTAAGCAAACCCAACGGAAAAATACGCGTCTGTGTGGACCCACGGGATCTCAACAAAGCAATTTTGAGGGAACATTACCCAATGAAGACGGTAGAAGATATAATTCTGGAAATCCCAGAGGCAAAGATATTCTCAAAATTGGACGCAACTTCCGGATTTTGGCAAGTTTGCCTGGACGAGGAGAGTTCCAAATTATGTACATTTAACAGCCCATTTGGGAGATATCGATTCACCCGACTCCCATTTGGAATCAAATCAGCACCTGAGGTGTATCAGAGAATCATTTCTGAAATGGTACAGGATATCGAGGGCAGTGACGCAATAGTGGACGATATACTTGTCTGGGGAGCCAACCATGAAGGAGCACGACGAGAGGCTGAAACGAGTTCTCGGACGCGTGCGAGAGTACAACCTTACACTGAGCAAGGATAAATGTCAGTTCAGGAAGGACCGCGTAACTTACGTTGGACATGAACTCTCAGATAAAGGTGTAAAACCTGACCCAGAGAAAGTACGAGCAGTCCAGGAAATGGACCCACCGAGAAATAAAGAAGAACTCATGACTTTCCTCGGATTTCTGCAGTACTTGGGAAAGTTTCTTCCCAGTATGTCGGAAAAATCTGCACCTCTACGCCAACTACTGCAAAAGGACATAGCATGGCACTGGGAAGAGGAACACATGAAGTGTTTTGAAACACTGAAGGATCTTGTTATCAAAGCGCCAGTTCTGCGTTACTATGATAAAAATAAAGAACTTGTACTGACAGTAGACGCTAGCTCAAAGGGACTTGGTGCAGCATTAGTCCAGGAAGGACAACCCATAGCATTTGCCTCGAGGGCATTAACCACATGTCAGCAGAACTATGCGCAAATTGAGAAGGAGACATTGGCTATCGCCTTTGGTTGCACAAAATTTCATCAGTACGTGTTTGGCAGACATGTCCTAGTAGAGAGTGACCACAAACCATTGCAGTCAATATTCACGAAGCCACTCTTCCAGGCCCCGCCTCGTCTTCAAAGGATACTGCTGACGTTGCAGAAATATGACCTGAAAGTGTCTTATAAACCAGGAAAGGAAATGTTCCTAGCGGATACATTAAGCCGTGCATTTCTGAAGGAGTCCAACGAGGACTTAGTTCCGGATATTGCGGTGAATGAGGTACACCTATTATCGTACTTGCCTGTGTCACCAGAGAAGTTACAGGAATTCCGCAAAGCTACAGCTGAAGATGTAGAGTTACAACAACTTCAGAAAGTTGTTTTGGACGGTTGGCCGGACAGGAGGGATCAAATATCATTAAATATTAGACAATATTGGGATAGTCAGGATGAGATATCTTGTGTGGACGGCTTACTGTTTAAAGGACACAAACTTGTAGTTCCCAGAACCCTACGTCCGGAGATGTTGAAAATCATTCACAGCTCGCATCTTGGAATTGTCAAATGTAAGTCACGAGCAAGGGATACATTATTCTGGCCAGGCATGTCTTCAGAAGTAGAAGATGTCGTCTCAAAATGTTCAGTTTGTGCACAGCACATCAACCGGAACCCGAAAGAACCCCTGGTGGAAACAGAAATTCCTAATAGGCCCTGGTCAATAGTGTCAGCAGACATATTCGAGTACAAGGGACAAAACTACCTGTTATCCGTTGACCATTACTCGAAATGGCCGGAAGTAGCAAAACTTGACAACATGAGTAGTAACAATACCATTCAGTATATCAAGAGTCAGTGTTCCAGATATGGAATAATGGACAAATTAATTACGGACAATGGCCCGCAATTTGCAAGTGCAGAATTCAACGAGTTCACAAAACAGTATGGAATTCAACATGAAACCTCCAGCACTCACTATGCAGTCTAATGGACAGGCTGAACGTTGTGTACAAACCGTGAAGAATCTTCTTCGTAAAGCTGACAATGGTGATCCATACAAAGCCTTGTTAGTATACAGAAACACAGCTATTGAGGACATGAAACTTTCTCCTGCGCAAATGTTTCTGGGCAGACGCTTAAAGTCTGACTTACCAACGACTGCACCTCTTTTAAGTCCAGGTGTGATACAGCAAAATGACTTGAAATCGCATATGAAGGCAAGACGAGTAAAACAGAAGTTTTACTATGACCGACATAGTGGTCCAGCTCTTAAACCACTAAACCCAGGTGACAATGTTATCATGCAGAAAACACAACACAAGCAATGGATTCCAGCAACAGTTTCACAAAAACACCACAACCCAAGATCCTATATTGTGGAAACAAGCACCGGAAGTAAATACCGGAGAAACCGGAAATACCTTCGACTTACAAAGGCGGAGTTCCCCAATATGAATTGCGATGATGAGCCATTTATTCCAACAGTGAATCCGCCACAACAAGGAACAGTTGTAAAGCCTGATAATCAACAACCAAGCACCAGTGACAATAATCAGGAAAACGCGAATCCACCTATGTCACAATTTGGACAATCAACCCCACAGAAAACCAGATCGGGACGAATTGTTGTGCCAAACAGAAAATATCGTGATTATGTGACATAACGCGTCGCGAATAAACTTTCGAACTATTGTGCTAGGAAAAGAACTAAAATGCACAGCGAAAGATTATGATTTGAATGATTTTGTGTTTATTTTTTATTTACACTGTGCCCACTAGATAAAACGACAAAACGCGTTCGATATATCCTATCGCGCCAGTGATTTATTACACAAGTAGTGTTATTTGACTGTTAAAGTTTATTTTAAATTGCTCATAAAGTACTCAAGAAATGCAGAACAGTAAAGGTTATAAATTGTGTTTTGGACACTTGAAAATAATTGGACTTGGAGAAAGTAAGAATTTTCTGTTATTATATCTGTGCTTATTACAAGTTTACTAGATATAATTTCTCTTGTATGTATATTGGTAAATAATAATTCCATATTTTTCTTAAGGAGAGGGATGTCATGTATAATGGTTCAGTTATAAACAAGTACTACTTGTGCATAGTACCATTCGTATGATTCACATGCAAGCTTGATTATATTATATCATCAATGTATATGTCAAATGTTTGATTGATCTTGATTAAACAGAACTACTTGAGAGCCGCCATGCGTTAGAGTTGGTAATACATAACAGTAATATCTTCGAATCTATTCCATTTTTCACGACGGTTGGATAGCTATTTCGCTTACCCTGGACAGGGATATCCGCAGTTTGGCCGGGGTGAGATTTTATCTATACCTTAATGTTTCGATGTTGAAGGTACAAGGGAGCGTAAACATCCCCAGTGGAAGGGAGGATCTTCTTCAGCAACATTTACTAGATCAGCCAATCATGGCCGTCATCGACGCTAGCCACGCCTCCTTCCAGATGTACAAGAGTGGGATCTATAACGAGAAGGACTGCAGTTCTACCCAGTTAGATCACGTGGTTCAGATCGTGGGTTATGGAGTTGAACAGGGCAATGAGTTTTGGATTGTTAAAAACAGTTGGGGTACGTATTCCCTTTCAGCATGTCAGGGAAAGTTAGCCAATCTATCCGTATACAATACATAAAGTAAAAAATCTTATTCATACTTAGCTTTTTTTGTTTTTATGTGCATGCCCAACTTCCTGGTCTTGGATAGTAATTTCTGATTTACGGAGATTGCCGATGGCAACCGATTGGTGTATAATATTTCATCAATTACAATGTCGTCCGTCATTTTTGTAAGCCAAGACTGCAACAGAAAATATATGCGTTGGTGAAAGTCTCTTGAGCTTTATTAGTCGTTTAGTAACCTCACCTTAAATCATACTCTTCTACGTTGGGGTTATCTTTGCATGTTTTATTATAATTAAATAGGAGTTAACTGGAAGCTAATTAGCTAGCGTTTTTGAGGCAATTCTTTCAAGATATTCAATCTATGTTTGTATATTTTTCAGGCGTAAACTGGGGAATGAATGGTTATATATTGATGAGCAGGGACAAAAATAACCAGTGTGGCATCGCCAGTGCTGCCTCCTACCCAATCCTGGGCTAGCCGGGGTACATCAACATGTCTCTCTTCTCTGTGGTTGTGTGTAGCAGTCTTGCGGCGCAGAGACAATAACATTCATGTAAATGATAACTGTTGTTCATATTCTCTATGTAAATAAAGAATCGCTAAAATGATATAACTCACGTGAATAGAGTTTATTTTACAACATGGACAAAGAGTTGCAAAGATAAAAAATGATATACATTTGTACATTGAAAACAAATGCCTGGTGATCAATTAATGGACACAATATTAAAGGCATGTGATAAATAAGATGGCACGTGATAGATAAGGTGACACGTGAGGAAAAATAGCACGTGATAAATAAGGTGACACGTGAAGAAAAATGGCACGTGATAAATATGGTAACACGTACGTGATGAACAATGACACGTGATAAATAAGGTAACACGTGATATATAAGGTAACACGTGATATATAAGGTGACACGTGCTATATAAGGTGACACGTGATATATAAGGTGACACGTGATATATAAGGTGACACGTGATATATAAGGTGACGCGTGATACATAAGGTAACACGTGATATATAAGGTGACACGTGATATATAAGGTGACACGTGATAATTAAGGTGACACGTGGTAAATAAGATGTTTCGTTTTCACCGTTATAATTGTAATTAAGAAAATATTGACGGTTGCTTTCCATCAACTTTTTATTAACGTACCGTTGATATTTTCCTACAACATACACAAACCACATTAAAGACTCATATGTTGTTTTTTTCATTACATAGTATATAGTTATATCAAATAAAACGGACGACGTTTTGTGAGGAAATATCGTAGATTCATTTCATTAAAATGCATTGCTTGTTGACCGGACAGATGCAATTAATATTTCCCTTACATATAGACGGAGAAACATCGACTTCACTTAGCTAATTTGTCTGATAAGTTTATTTATATCATTATTGTCTAGCCTCTGCGAAACGTAAAATCCAAAATCCAAACCGTTAATTTCCTTCAATATTTAGTAATATATATACAAATATCGCTGTTTAAACAGTAATAATTGACTTGTCACTCCAGAATCTCTCTCATAAATAACGGGATTTTCAAGACAGACTTCAGTTATCTAACCATGCTTTACTTCAGAAAACGTTCCTAACTACATAGATCCAGTGATGCTGGTAAAGCTATACTGTACTTGTATGTACGGATTTTCGTAACACAACCAATGAATGTTTATAATTGACGTTTTGATGACTAGTAAGTCAGGCACACTGCCATCTTCATCAGACAATGGCCAGCACAGCATGTGTATACAAAGGTGTACACAACATCTAGAGGATGCCATGTCAACAATAGTCATCTAGCAAGGGTGTTGTCGCTCTTTTTTCACTAACACACCCATTCACGATTCAACTTTAATAATTCAGAAGTGCCTAGAATTAGACAAATCTCGGCAGAAGAATACAAACCTCCAGATTCAGGACATGAAGGTCATTGCTTCATTATATGTTTGAATTATTTACTAGTTAGTTAACTGCTTTATTCTTAATTTCAAAAAATAAAACAAACAAACAAACAACTCGGAACTCAACGAAATATTTATATAATTAGGTGTCATACTTAACTGCGAAAATAACCAGTCAGTTACAATAAAACTTCAATCAAGTATAGCATTAATTTACTCGAAAAAGGAAAAAAAAGAACCCAAGTTTTGGAATGATAAGCGTATTCTGCTTCATCGACTATATACACCAGATAAATAGAGGATATCTAACAGTGTCTTCAGTAATACCAAATATATTTCACGAGTGAGGCTAATATTGTGATATTTTTCACGAGTGCGCAGCACGAGTGAAAAATATCAAAATATTAGCCTCACGAGTGAAATATATTTGGTATTACTGAAGACACTGTTAGATATTCTGTTTATTACATTTTTTATCAACGAAAAACCTACCCCGTATGCTAACTAGGCCTAATGTAAACAAAAAAAGTAGTTCCCCCTGTCCAGGTGCTGACATATATGTCGGGCTTTCTGATTGGTCAATTATTTTGGTATTTTCTAATCATTAATTTGATTGGTCAAATCAGCAAAAGTGATATTTTTTTCACTAGTGAAAAATATCACTTTTATAGAATGAATAATTTTTGATATTTCACTGGTAAAAATGTAATAAATCAAAATATGTTTAATGTCATGTTCCGAATTTAAGAATCCATGTGCGCTTAATAGAACCAGCGGACAAATCATGACATTGTGTACTTTAAAATAACCCATAATTATTTGTTAATTAGAAATCAGTCGGAATTACGGATAAATGACTCAGAAATCATTGTCATTAAACAACATTACAATCGGTTCGTGTGTTTATTTTATTCCCTCTATACGGCGCAATTTTATAAATATTTATGTAAATGAATGTCAGATGTTGACATTCATGACAACGACAGTTACCAAGAGAACAGCGAGGCACCAGATGGTCGTGTACAATTATTTGTGGCAGACATCAACTCAGTAACATTTGACAAACGCGAAATGCGTATGGGAGGTTTGGATAAAGCGAGCATTTTGTTTGATTATGTCCCCATGGAAGATGAAATAGTATGACGAAACATGAACGTTCTGTTGGGTTGGTGATATCGCGGAAATGGCGTATTCAAAGCCATCCATCATTATCAAATCGCGTGATCAGTTTTTAGTTTAGTATTCCAACCACCACGTTTTTATTTCTTTTTCATGATATAGAACCACCTTAGTAATAATTGCCTTTGATCTTGCAAAGTTCTAGGTCGATCTTGAAAAACTTATGAGGTCTTTTTTCGGACAGTTCATCAAAATTCCACTGAATCTGAAGCCATAAATCTGTGGAATGATTTGTGTGTAAAAATTCATTTTGAATGTTGGTAAAATTGACCGTCATGTGTTGCACAGGAACCAGTTGACCTATTGCGATCGGCTTTTGTTCGACGTCATCCTTCGTGCGTCGTAATCAATTTACATTTTCAACTTCGTCTCAATAACCAAGAGGCCAAGAGCCCTGATATTGGGTCGGTAGCATGCTTGGATAAATGGTCTACCAAGTCTGTTCAAATGAATGACTTTAGACTGACATTCAGGTCATAGAGGTCAAATAGGCTAAACTATTTAAACAACTTCTTCTTAATAACCAAAAGGCCCAGGGAGTTTATATTGGGTCCGTAACATGCTTGGATAAAGGGCTACCAAGTTTGTTCAAATGAAGTGACCTTGACCTACATTCAAGTTCACAGGGGTCGAAAAGGGCTTAAATGTTTAAAAAAACTTCCCATTAACCAAGAGTCCCTAGGGACTTGATTCGGGGTCTATAGCATGCTGGGATGAAAGGCTACCAAGTTTATTCAAAGTCACAGTCAAATATGCTCAAATCTAATAAAGCAGGTTCTTGATAACCAAGAGGCCCGAGGACTTGATATTGGGTTTCTAGCATTATTGTGTAAAAAGTTATAAAGACTGTTTAAAAGAATGTCCTTGACCTAAATTCAAGGTCAAAGGGGTCAATTATGCTAAAATATCTCAAAACTCAAGTGACCGTTAAGGCCCATGGGCCTCTTGCTGACTACAAAGTTGACGTGTGTTATCGTAGCACAGACCAAAGGCATGGTATCAAATGTATGTCGGCGTAATTTATCAAATACTTATTTTAAAATGTCACAGTTATAACAATTATCAATGACATATTCCCAAATACATTAATGAGGAGGATATACTGCCTATTCCCTATACGTAAAAACATTAATTTTCTTAATGTAGAAAATGACATTGAGAACCGCCCCACTCAGCTAGGTCAGTTGTGTCGTGAAAGCGCTCCAGTCAATCTGACAATTGTTCTGTGACGTTGCTCTAGGTTCTTGAAATTTTGTTCTCTGACACTGCTACAGTAGCAACGCTTTTTTTTCAGTGACAGCGCTTCATGACTTTGTGAGGTAACAACGTCTCTGTCTCCTTAACAAATACTTTGATATCGCTTCATTGGACAGGTGATTTATTTCTGTGACATCGTCTCAAGTGTCTATGACTGCAGTTCAGTGACATCGCTCCAGTTTACTGGAGAGTTTCTTGTGGCATCGTCTTCTAGATAGGTATTTTGTCTCATTGCTCCAATATCCTGAGCAGTTATCCTGTGACATCGTCTCCTAGATAGGTATTCTGTGACATTGCTCCAATCTTCTGAACAATTAATCGGTGACATTGTCGCCAGTCTCTCTGACATTTATTCTGTGATATCGCTCCAATTTGTCAAGACAGTCGTGTAGGACTGTAGTTCTGTGGACATCGCTACTGAACATTTTTTATGTAATATCACTCTTGTTCCCTAAACAATTGTTCAGGCTCCAGGACAGTTGTTTTGGGACATTGACATAGTTTCTAGTATTACGGACAGTTTTCCTGTAATATTCCTCCAGTCTCAGGGACAATTGCTCTGTGACATTGCTCCAGATTATTGGTCAATTGTCATCTTGCGAGTTTTTCAGTCGTACTATTTTTACCACAGATATTGGTCAAGTCTCCGGAATATTTGTGCTGTGACATTGCCCCAGTCTTCGCCACAAATATGTTGAACACTATATCCAACTGTTCTATCTTTATGATAGTCAATTCATTTATCAAAATCTCAATGCAATATTCGAACGATTCTGACATATTGTTTGCAAAGGGAAGTTACCAGAAGAACAGAGACTTCGACGAAAACAGGAGTTACGTTAGTTCCAATTTTGGATCGAAAATGAACAGACCACGTCTGAAAAGAGAAACACTGGAGGGTTGCCTTCAAAGTAAGTTCTTTTTATTCAATTTTCTATCAATCTAAATAGAAACAGCAAACATGTTTTATCTATCATTTTGTTATCTATAAATAGCATTTATACGTTAAATTGATAGACAATCATAAGTCTAAGTCATTAAAAGTTACATCCGATTTCCGCACAGAACGATCTTCAAATTGAGCACAGACAATTGCAGAACATGAAGCTGATTAATTGTTTTCTGATTACTGGTAGATGGTTATTTAATCGCACTAAAGATTGGTAGATCAATAGGTAAGCTGCCTGTTTAATGGATGAGACTGCAATCATTTCTTTTTCTTTCTATAAAGCTGTTAAACAATACTAAACAAACAAAACAAGTCCTAGATCAGTGACATCAATGATGTAGGAGAGGGTGTTGTTATATATATATATATATATTATATATACATTTTTTAAACATTTTTTATTGTCGGCAAAATGGTCGGGGTATTGTTGTAATCACGTGATCACCATGCTATCCGCCAGTCTGTATGTCAATGATTCTTTGTAAGCGCAACTCGTACTCGAGGAGTATTTTGTGAAATTTTCGACTATTGTTTAGTAAATGTCCCGAAGTAATTCTTGTGTGGCGCACTTCAGCTAAGACACAAAGATATACGGGTTGTGGGTCTATTCATCTCCCTAGAAGTCGGGGTTGTATTACAATTAGGTTGTTTAACTTTTAAGTTAATAAGCAGATTTCAGTGAAATGATTCTTGATTAATTGCTACTTCTGATGTTTGACTTCAGGTAAGATATGAAATCTATCAATTTCACAGTTTTGTATTTTCAATATGGAACATATCTGAATGTATTAGGCGTACATTTTCATTTCTTTGATATATTCAGTACTTGTGTGATTTTATTTTAATCAACCTAAATCATTGAATGCCGTTTGTAGGCAGTCAACAGGATACTCTGGAAAACACATGTACTCATGGAACATATCGTCAGCTAACGGAGTATAGATGTTGCATTTCTTGTCCAAAACTGGGAGCAGGACTCGACTGTGGTAGGTAGTCCCTCTTTAATACACTATTATGGAAACCCATAAGCCACAGCTTCCTCCATACTGCTTACTGACTACTGCTTACTACCTACTACTTACTGCCCACTACTTACTACCTACTACTTACTACCCACTACTTACTACCTACTACTTACTACCCACTACTTACTACTTACTGCCCACTACTTACTACCTATGTTAATCACATTTACTGCATACTGCCTACACTGCCTTTTGCTTACTTTCTGCATTACCTACTGCCTACTATTTACTACTTACTGCCTACTACTTACTGCCTACTACTTACTGCCCACTACTTACTGCTCACTACTTACTGCCTACTACTTACTGCCTACTACTTACTGCCTACTACTTACTACCCACTACTTACTACCCACTACTTACTACCCACTACCTACTGCCTACTATTTACTACTTACTGCCTACTACTTACTACCTACTACTTACTGCCCACTACTTACTGCCTCACTACTTACCTACTACCTACTACTTCTACTCCCATCTACTACCCCTTACTACTACTCCACTACTTACTACCTACCCAACTCCACTACTTACTACCTACTATTACTGCCTACTCTACTTACTGCTCTATATCCTACTTACTACCTTCACTACTTATCTCTGCACACTATCCACTACCTAAATACTTAACTTACGCCACTACTTATACTGTACTGCCTCACTACTTACTACCCACTACTTCTACTACTTACTGCCTACTACTTTACTGCCCTACTATCCTACTTTACTACCCACTTACTGTTACTACTACCCACTACTTACTACCCTACTACTTACTGCCTACTATTGCCTACTACTTACTGCCTACTACTTACTACCCACTACTTACTACCCACTACTTACTGCCTACTACTTACTGCCTACTACCTACTGCCCACTACTTACTGCCTACTACTTACTACTAACTACCCACTACTTACTACCTACTACTTACTGCCCACTACTTACTGCCCGCTACTTACTGTCTTCTACTTACTGCCCACTACTTACTGCTTATTACCTACTGCCCACTACTTACTGCCCACTACTTACTGCCTACTACTTACTGCCACTACTTACTGCCTACTACTTACTGCCCACTACTTACTGCCCTATTACCTACTGCCACTACTTACTACTACCCACTACTTACTACCTCATTACTACTGCCTAGCTTACCTTACTGCCCACTACTTACTGCCTACTACTTACTGCCCTACTACTTACTGCCTACTACTTACTGCCCACTACTTACTGCCACTACTTACTGCCTACTACTAACTACCTACTACTTACTGCCTCTACTACTTACGCCCTTACACTGCCTACTACTTACTCCACTCGTACCCCTACTTACTACTATGCCTCCTAACTACCACTACTACTACTTACTGCCTACTACTTACTACCCACTACTTACTGCCTACTACTTACTGCCCACTACTTACTGCCCACTACTTACTGCCCACTACTTACTGCCCACTACTTACTGCCTATTACCTACTCTCCCATACTATGCCACTACTTTACTGCACCTACTTACCCTACTGCCCTACTACTTACTACTTACTGCCTACTACTTACTGCCTACTACTTACTGCCCACTACTTACTACCTACTACTTACTGCCCACTACTAACTACCCACTACTTACTACCTACTACTTACCTACTACTTACTGCCTACTACTTACTGCCTACTACTTACTGCCTACTACCTACTGCCCACTACTTACTGCCTACTACTTACTGCCTACTACTTACTGCCCACTACTTACTGCCTACTACTTACTACTTACTACTTACTGCCTACTACTTACTGCCTACTACTTACTGCCTACTACTTACTACTACTACTACTTACTACTAACTACCCACTACTTACCCTACACTTCATACTACTACCTGCCCATCTACTAACTAGCCCACTACTTACTTCTACTATACTGCCACTTCTACCTTACTGCCTTCATACTTCTCCTCTACTTACTTACTGCCTATACCTACTGCCTTACTGCCCACTACTTACTTGCCTACTACTTACTGCTCCCTACTTACCTTACTCCTATCCTACTACTACTGCCCACTACTTACTGCCTACTTACTACCTCACATAACTAACTCTATACTACCACTACTTCCACTACTATACTACTCTTCTACTTACTGCCACTACTACTACTGCCTATTTACTACCTACTATGCCTACTACTTACTCCTCACCTACTTATACTACTCATACTGCACTATTACCCTACTTACTGCCCTACTACTTACTGCCTACTACTAACTACCCACTACTTACTGCCCACTACTTACTGCCTACTACTTACTGCCCACTACTTACTGCCCACTACTTACTGCCCACTACTTACTGCCTACTACTTACTGCCTACTACTTACTGCCCTACTTACCTACTGCCCACTACTTACTGCCCACTACTTACTACAAACTACTTACTGCCCACTGCTTACTACCTACTACTTACTAATTAATGCCTACTACTTACTGCCTTCTACTTACTGCCTCACTACTTACTGCCCACTACTTACTGCCCACTACTTACTGCCTACTACTTACTGCCTACTACTTACTGCCTACTACTTACTACCCACTACTTACTACTTACTGCCTACTACTTACTACCCACTACTACTGCCTACTACTTACTGCCTACTACTTACTGCCTACTACTTACTACTACCCACTACTTACTGCCTACTACTTACTACCCACTACTTACTACCTACTACTTACTGCCTACTACTTACTACCCACTACTTACTACCTACTACTTACTGCCCACTACTTACTGCCTACTACTTACTGCCCACTACTTACTGCCTACTACTTACTGCCCACTACTTACTGCCCACTACTTACTGCCTACTACCTACTACCTACTACTTACTCTGTACTACTTACTGCCTTACCTCTGCTACTACTTACTGCCCACTACTTACTGCCTACTACTTACTCACTACTACCCACTACTTACTGCCACTACTTACTTATACTCTACGCCACTACTACTACCCTACTACTTACTGCCTACTTACTACATATCTGCCCATACTTATGCCTATTACCCCACTGCCTACACTTACTTTCTACACTGCCACACTACTATACTACTGCCCACTACTTACTGCCACTACTACTACACTATAACGCCACTACTTACGCCACTATCTGCCTACATTCCTACTACTTACTGCCTACTACTTACTCACTACATACTTACTGCCTAACTACTTACTGCCACTCACTACTACACTTACTGCCTTACTACTGCACTATACGCCCTACTACTTACTCGCCTATCACTACTCCACACTTATCCTACTTATCCTGACCTACTTACTACCCACTACTTACTACCCACTACTACTACTACTACTTACTACCCACTACTTACTACTTACTGCCTACTACTTACTACCCACTACTTACTACTTACTGCCTACTACTTACTGCCTACTACTTACTACCCACTACTTACTACCCACTACTTACTACCCACTACCTACTGCCTACTATTTACTACTTACTGCCTACTTACTTACTACTACTTACTACTTACTGCCTACTACTTACTGCCTACTACTTACTGCCCACTACTTACTACCCACTACTTACTACCTACTACGCTATATTACTCATACTACTGCCACTACTTACTACCTACTTACTAGCTATACTGCCCACTCTACTTCTACTACTTATACTGACTATTACGCTATTACCCTACATGCACTATATCTACTTACTACTTACTGCCTACTACTTACTGCCTACTACTTACTACCCACTACTTACTACTTACTACCTACTACTTACTGCCCACTACTTACTGCCCACTACTTACTGCCCGCTACTTACTGTCTTCTACTTACTGCCCACTACTTACTGCCCACTACTTACTGCCTACTACTTACTACCTACTACTTACTCTGTACTACTTACTGCCTACTACTTACTGCCCACTACTTACTGCCTATTACCTACTGCCCACTACTTACTGCCCACTACTTACTGCCCACTAATAACTGCCCACTACTTACTGCCTATTACCTACTGCCCACTACTTACTGCCCACTACTTACTACCTACTACTTACTGCCCACTAATAACTGCCCGCTACTTACTGCCCACTAATAACTGCCCGCTACTTACTGTCTTCTACCTACTGCCCACTACTTACTGCCCACTACTTACTACCTACTACTTACTGCCCACTAATAACTGCCCGCTACTTACTGCCCACTAATAACTGCCCGCTACTTACTGTCTTCTACCTACTGCCCACTACTTACTGCCCTACTACTTACTGCCTACTACTTACTGCCTACATACTCTATGCATCTACTGCTATACTTACTGCCCAACTTACTGCTACTTACGCACTACTACTACTTACTGCACTACTACTCCTTACTTACTGCCACTACTTACCTACATTTATACTTTATGCCTATACTACTGCCACTACTACTGCCTATTACCTACTGCCCCACTACTTACTGCCCATCACTTACTGCCTATACTTACTTACTCCATACTATGCATACTACTGCCTATACTTACTCTCTACTTACTGCCTTATT
This sequence comes from Pecten maximus, assembly GCF_902652985.1. Taxonomy (NCBI): domain Eukaryota; kingdom Metazoa; phylum Mollusca; class Bivalvia; order Pectinida; family Pectinidae; genus Pecten; species Pecten maximus. Next base: position 39,739,668 of record NC_047024.1, read on the forward strand.
ACTGCTTACTACTGTCTGCCCACTACTACACGATACATGCTATACTAGCAACTATGCCCTACTACGCATTACCTTACTGCCACTATTATGCCTATACTACTCCACTACTACTACCCTATACGCCTACTACTTACCTCATACTATAACTCCCATACTTACTGCCACACTTACGCTATACCATTGCCATACTTATGCCTATTACTACTGCAACTACTACTTACTACTTACTGCCCACTACTTACTGCCTACTACTTACTGCCTATTACCTACTGCCCACTACTTACTGCCTACTACTTACTGCCTATTACCTACTGCCCACTACTTACTGCCCACTACTTACTGCCTACTACTTACTACCTACTACTTACTCTGTACTACTTACTGCCTACTACTTACTGCCCACTACTACTGCCCACTACTTACTGCCCACTACTTACTGCCTATTACCTACTGCCTACTACTTACTGCCCACTACTTACTGCCCACTACTAACTACCCACTACTTACTACCTACTACTTACTGCCCACTACTTACTGCCTACTACTTACTGCCTACTACTTACTGCCTATTACCTACTGCCCACTACTTACTGCCCCACTACTTACTACCTACTACTTACTGCCCACTGCTTACTACCTACTACTTACTACTTACTGCCTACTACTTACTTTCTACTACTTACTGCCCACTACTTACTACCTACTACTTACTGTCCACTACTTACTCCCCACTACTTACTGCCTATTACCTACTATCCACTACTTTCTACTCAGTGCATTAGTAGTTATAATGAACTGCGTGCACTGTTGCAAGATAACAAAACTGGGTAGTGGGCAGTTGACAATAAGGAATTATTGAATTACGACTAAGTCAAAAGTACATAGCGTGACACACACTCGAACTTCGGCAATACTAAGAAATAATACATTTTGCGAAAAGAATAAAGAATGCATAATAACAAAACCATAATTCCAACCCAAAATTGATTAAACGAGGACAAATTATCTTTAAAAAAATGTAGAATGTCATAGAGACCCGTGAAAAAGTACAAGTAGAATACAATGATAGTACTAGCAACAAATGTTTGATGTATAACACCTTTTTAGATAAGGATTTTTTTTTCAAATATATCTAAAAAAAATAATGGTAATAAAATGATACAAAAACAATTTAAATCAATTGAAAATGAAAACTAAATATTGTAAAGACGGTTGATCATTTTTTTGTTTTGTTTTTTGTTTTGTTCATATTTACAAAAGAATATCTGTAAACGTAATACACGTGTATATACACATATATATATTATATCAATCAACAATTTGCTTAATTTAGCTTATGATACGTCATTGTTTACTTCTCCTGTGTTAATATATCTGTCACTGTCATCATTTTGACTGATATCTTGTAATGTTCAATAATTAAACTGTACAGCGAGGCTAATGCGGTAATAGAATAGCGGTATACAGTATATGTTTGTACGTATTCCGTAATTCAGCAGCTGCAAACAAAATAGAATATCATTATGTTAAACATTGTTGTCATTACAAAGTATAACTGTGATTTTTTTCTTAATTACAGAGCCTTATAACTGTACGGGAATCTACACCTGCTTGTATGTACGTAAACAGCCTAAGCGTATTGATTTGAATCTAAGTGAAAAGGACTTAGGCGTTCTCCCTAGCGATGCATTCAGGGGTTTGGCAGGACTAACTCATCTCGATCTGAGCTACAATGATATCAACGTTTTACCCTACAATGTATTTTTTTTATGGACTACGTCATCTTAAAGGTCTCTTTCTGCAAAGAAATAACATCACCGTTCTACCTTACAATGCATTTCAGGGGATGTCAAAACTTACCGCTCTCTATTTGTCCTACAATGATATAGCTATTCTACCGAATAGTGTATTTGATGGAATTTCAAATCTTACCCGTCTTCAACTCTCATACAATACCATAGCCCATCTACCGTATAAGGTATTTAAAGGACTGTCAAAACTCACCTATCTCGATATGTCCTTCAATAAAATTCCCATCCTACCGAGCCTGATATTCAACGGACTGACTGAACTTACTAGACTCGATCTGTCACACAATAAGATAACCACCCTGTCAAATAATGTATTCAGTGGACTATCTAAACTGAACTTTCTCTTTCTGGACCACAACAGCCTTGATGATCTACCATGCAATATTTTCAGTGATTTGGTTAAGCTCACTCACCTCAGCATTGAATATAATAACCTCGCAGTTTTAGAATACACTCTATTTACAAATCTTTCGAAATTACAGAGTTACAGTTGCAAAACAATAAAATTGCTGTTATTAGCGACAAGATATTTGAAACGTCTACCACCGGTTATTGCCATACACCGATTAATGCGTCATTAGCTCGATCCGTTATGCCTTTAAACCTTGAATCATTAGACATCGCAAACAACTCACTGACACCTTTACCAAGATTGCCTAGTAGTCTGTCTCTATTAAATGTCATGGGAAACAAAATAGAAATAACAGAACATTTGTTTGAGGGCTTGGACAACCTGACAACGATATTTACAGATGTGCCATTCATGTGTTGTGTTAAGCCCAAATCTGTTGCTGACAACTGTTTTGAAACAAACCATCCATTATGGTATTGTATATGGAAACCTGATGAATGCAAATCAAAAGGGGATGCGATATCCTCATGTGATGCCCTAGTAAGTTCGGACGTACTGAGAGTTTGTATTTGGATAATTGGAATCTGTGCTTTAATTGGAAACCTGACAGTCATATTTTATAGACTATACAGCGACAGAGAAAATATGACAAAGACTTACTCAATCTTCACGCTGAACTTGGCTTTGTCTGATTTACTGATGGGTGTCTATCTCCTGATAATAGGTGTAGTTGATGCCTACTACAGCGGTGAATATGCCTGGAATGACAAGAAGTGGAGAAACAGTATCTTATGTACGACGGCAGGTATATTATCTTCAGTATCCAGAGAAATGTCGACATTTCTTATTCTAATGGTGACCTTCGACAGACTAATTGTAATAATCTTCCCCCTGTCCCGTCTCTCCCGATGGAGCATCTCATGGAAACAGACATTGTTTATCTCCGTGTCATTATGGATTGTTTCTGTCATACTTGCAGTAATCCCAATTCTTGCTATGCAGTCCTACTTTAAAGGAGAATTCTACTCCCAGTCAAGCGTGTGTCTTGCCCTACCTCTAACAGGAAAAGAGAAGCCAGGGACAGGATTTGTTTGCCTCAACAGTATATTTTTTGTAGTTATATTTGTAGGTCAAATAAGCATTTTCATCAGTTTGAAGAAAAGTGGTCGACGCATTTCATCATCGCAAAACCGCCAACGAGAGATGTCTGTAGCAATAACTCTGTTCTTTGTGGTGATGACGGACTTCTGCTGCTGGTGTCCTATTGGTATCATGGGTAGGTTTCTAAAAATCTATCTTCCTATAAGATTTTATTTTCACACCAGTATAAACTCCCAACTGATACGTCATTTAATAATTCAACATCTTAAGAAAAAAATGTTACTGGAGAAACAAAAATAATAACACCAATGTTCAATGTAATCATATCGATACCTAACTTACAGAATTCTAATTAACATAGACATAAGTCTGAGGTTACATAAACGAGAATTTCATTTGTTTAAGGAGTGGTCTCGAGATATGGAGTTAAAATCCCGGATGACGTGTATGCCTGGGTGATGGTATTCGTCCTACCTATCAATGCCGCCATCAATCCGTTTTTGTACACTGCTTCCGCTGTTTGGAGGAAGAGACGGAAGGTAAGCTTATGATGACATCTTTAGTGGCAGCCCGCACGCGAAACCAATGAACCGCTGAAACTGGTGCTTGTCAATGGCAATATAGACATGGGAAATGGTTGAAAATTTAACAATTCGTTGAAAAGGGACACCACAAAATTATGACATATTTCATAATTAGCATTGGCGGGTTGGAATCATTTCGCGAACATATGATTGTTCAAACGACAGTTGATATATTTTGTTTCTGAAGCAAGTGATAGGGATACCCGTATTCATGATCACCATCAATGTGTTACTGTAAATTGAGATATCTTCGTTGCGGTTATATTTTGGTATATTTGGCATATTTGTGTTAATTGACGAAACATGAACGTCGGAATGTGCCAAAATTTGACACAGGGTTGATTGAATCGTCAAATTTAGTAACACTGACATAAAAACCATTCTGATTTGACCAAAACAAAATATCCCCATTTACGGTAATACCCTAAAATGTGACGGGGCCAAACTAGATACATTTTACTTCAGACTCTTACCGCTGTTTTACTTCTTTATTTACTTATTTACTTACTTATTTTACTTACATTATTTTCACGCTTAACATCTCTTTATGTTCATGGGTTATATATGTAGATATATGTAGGCCTGGAATTTCCAATAAATTAAGTATCTCTTCACTATTAACATCTATTTGATGCTGTACTTGTTAGCATGATATCCCTAATTGATACTTCTCGAGGTGTGAAGTATATTGTGTCATCAGCAAATTTACAATTTGGTGGCGCAAATCAGACGTTCGCCGCTGGTTTGATTCTTTGTTATGTTAAATAAGTTAATTGCGACTTAGAAAAAAACTTCTCGAAAACCTTTACTTATTCAAACACATATTATAAACGTCTTGTTAATCATTAATTCTGTTCAAAATGGTGTTGAAGATTTGTAGTTTTTTTCGGAAATCTGGCCAGACATCAGTTTACAACGCTGTACTATAGTATAATGGTTCTACTCGATACATTTGACATTTCTTAAATGTTATTTCGTTTTGTTTTAGATACGCCCCCCGACGGCGCCACCGATAAAACAGATGTTACCGGTCATTACCAGGACCACAACGGCGGAAAATTGAACAATCAAGAAAATATCTATTGTTCACATTGTTTAAAATTACAAGCTTTAAAGAATTTTTAGTGTCGTCATCTTTAAATAAAAAAAAAAACCCGTTAACAAATACAACACTACCAATAGTGTTGTGTATACTAGTGACTAAAGGGAAACAACACCTACAGAAATTTGCTACTCAAGTGTAAAAGCTCTGAAGACGTCATATGTAATAGAAGGTTTTAGGCATTTTTAAAACGTTCCAGACGGTATATAATGTACAGTTCTTACAAACGTTTACTAACAAGTGTACTGTTTGCAAGAAAACTTTTAGAGAATTTCAAAAAAGAATGTACCTCAAAGATTTGGCATTATAGTATAAATACCATGAGAAACAAACTGGTTTACAATTATTAATTGCTGGGAACTTTGAATTATTGATAAAAACCATTAATTCTGACGAGATGGATAGGAAAGGATCAGTCAAGAAAAACAACTATAATGATTACAGTGTTGACATAATTATTACCTTGTACACCACTTAATTGTGCATTATCTCTGTAATTTGTATAGTTTTCAATAAATCATTAAATTGTGTTTTGAAGCTAGCTGTTTGTTTTCATTTTTCTGTTATTATCACGTAACAAGAAATGTGTGATAAAAAATGTGGCATGTGATATATTATTGTAGATATGGTAAACAAGGCGTCACGTGATATATAAATGCTATAAATATGTTGATTCGTCGTATATTAATAGACATTTGATAACTAAGGTGACACATGTTATATTAAAGGACATGTGATAGATAAGGTAACACGTGACATATTAATAGACATGTAATAAAGAAGGTGTCACGTGATATATTAAAAGAGATGTGATAAACAAAGTGGGAAGTGATATATAAATTGATATATGATAAACAAGATAAAACGTGATATATTAATAGACATGCCATAAATAAGGTGACACGTGATGTAAAAATGGACACGTGATAGAAGTTTAATGACACAACCAATATGATATTTTACAGTGTGATGATTTCATGACTCTACTGCCCAGTTCATTATCACTGACACCAAGTTCGAAAATACGCTTTGTTGTATAACGTCAAGAAGATTATGATAAAGACGAAACATCCTTCAGAGTAAATCGAATATTTTACCATCTCGAACACTTTGTGAGACAGTGCTAGCAAGCTCTCTGAGTGACAGGGAGGTCATCAAAACGTCACACTCTTAAATATCATATTGGTTGTGTTATATTACTTCTATCATATTGACTTTACAAAACTAAAGAAAATGTTCCAGATTAATGGACATGTGCTTAACAAGGCGACAAGTGAAAACTTGATGGACATTTGATACTACTTTGACACATGCTATATTAAAAGACATGTGAGGAACAAGGTGACACGGGCTACATTAATGGACATGTTGTACACAAAGTTGCACGTGATATATTAATGGACATGTCGTACACAAAGTAGCACGTGATATATTAATGGACATGTGATAACATAGTGAAACACAATACATTAGTAAGATTACTCAATACAGGGACACTTGGTAAGTAAGTTGATACGAGGGAGATTTGATATGTTGTGAGCTTCGTACTGAAGGGGGATAATCAAGGATGTTCCTTTTAAGTCCTGCCATTCTCAGACTACATAGGGCCTGTACCCAAGGACTGGTCGCATTTGGTTTGTTTATATAGACGAGGTAGCATTCTAAAGTAAACAAGAGAGGCAGTTTGCAAAATGAAGGAACTCTGTGAAAGAGCAGTGCTCCAATGTTTGCATTAAAATGGTTTAACACCTAAAGATACCCATAAGGATATGGCAGCAACGCCAGGGAAATATGACACTTCATATGCTAGTGAAAAAGTGAGTTGCAGAATTTGAAGTGCACCGACAGAGCACTTGAGGATAACCCCGTCCTAGACGGCATGTCAATGTTGCAATCCCGGAATTGGTCAATGAAGTTCATAATATTGTTATGTGGAAACACAACGCGAAACCTGCAGATATACTGTATCTTGTAGAACGCTTACAGTTAAATGTTGGTATATTCAATATTGCGTTGAAACCACGGCGTCCATTGTTGCCATGACAGTCAATCCCGGCTTCGATTAGGAAAGCGGTGACAAAGTGAAAGTATTCTTGTATGCGTAATTTGCCGTTTTTTCTAAAAGAATATTCATAGCTGGTAAAATTTTATGTTTCTTTACCATATCTCATCAATAAATATTATGTTGTGTTCCTGGTAATGACCGGTAAATGCTGTTGTATCGGTGGCGCTGTCGGCGTTCGTACCTAAAACAAAACGAAATAACATTTCCAGACGTTTCAATGTATCGAATTGATCCAGCATACTATAGTACATTTTTACTTGTTTTAGGTACGAACGCCGACAGCGCCACCGATACAACAGCATTTACCGGTCATTACCAGGAACACAACGTTGAAAAATTAAACAATCAAGAAAGTAGTAATTGCTCACATTGTTTGAAATTAATTGCTTTAAAGAATCTTGTTGTCATCTGTTAAGAAAATGAAATAAATACGTTTACAAATACCACAACACTTTCTATCGAAATTAAAACCTACCCAAAGTTAGCGTCGACCTGATTGAAATGATAGTCTAAGGACTGACAAACGCCAGATGAGCGTGTGTTGTTGTCACCAGAATTTGTTCTTTGCTCCACTTTCTCTTAAAACGTCGGGGATAACGGTGATCTGCTTTATAACGATACTTTTTACCTGTCTAATCCGATTCCTTATGTGATAAAATGTTTCGGTCGTATTAGACAGGTGACATATAGCTGTTTATGTGACAGAAACAAAAATACTCCGGAGCTCGTACACTAACTTAACGGCAACAGCCCAGCGGGAATAAACATTTAAAGTCAGAAACGTCCAATCGTGGTAGCATTGTGTATGTTATATTAGCCATCTTAGTAACCACACCTATGAAATAGCACACTTGTTTCTAATACAGGAATGCATATTTGAGTATCCAAGAGGAGCGGACAGACAATCTGGTTTTGATAGAGTGGGATTCTAATGGTATACTTTATAATATTATTTAAGGCATTCTTTCAATGTATTTAATCTATTTCGGTTTCTCATTTCTCGGTGTAAACAAAAGGGATGGATGGGAATATATTAGTTAGAGGAAACAAACACAATCAGTAAAAAAAATCAGTGCTGTGTCCTTTCAAATTCTGGGCTAAAGCTTGAAGGATGTCAAAACTATATCTTGTTGCCTTCTCTTTGGTCCTGTGCTTAGCTGTTATGGTGGACCGTGGACGTTAAAATCTGTGTTAATGATTTTATAAAAATATATCATGGGTGTATGTGCAATAGTTTAGAATATTTGACACGAGGTACTGGTAATCGACCGAGGAGTTATAGCACGAGGCCTTCACTTTAAATGTCGGACATCAATTTACAACGCTGTACTATAGTATAGTATAGGTCTTCGTTCTCGTACAATAGAACCTCGGTCGATTACTTGTACCGAGGGTCAAATAATCTGGACTATTGCACTGACACACATGATATACTTGTTTACTACATAATCACTTAAACAAGGTTAAAATCACTGACATCCCGATTTTCCTGTAGGCATAGAAGTCACCATGACTGTTGTCGACAGTGTTGGCATCTGAGAGACATGGATGTTTGAAAGGGTAGGACGTAATTCCGAAACATCACAGGTGTTAAATAGTTTGCACTTGACCAAATTCCAAAGCGTCACATGTGTTCAATAATTCGCACGTCACCGTGCAATAGTCACTTTAGCCATGCAACAGTTCAAAATATAGCTTATGTGTATAGTAAAGTAAAATCAAACGCATTATATAAAAAAAATTCGTAAATAAAGAAAAATGAACTACAATTCACAAAGAACATTACATTGTAACAGGATGTTTATTCAACAAGATAAAAAGAGATGAAAAAAAAAGTTGCATGAAGATGAAACAGTTTTATTAAGTTGAGTTGATCAATAGGGTAATACGTAAAACAATGGACACGTGATAAGGTGATACGTAATCCATAAGGTAACCCGGGATACAAATGTGACACGTGATAATAAAGTATACATTAATGGAATAAACGTGATAACAAAGAAACACGTGATAAATTAATGGACGTGTGATCAATGTGACACGTGATATATTAATGGACATGTGATAAAGGTGACACGTGATATATTAACGGACATGTGATGAATGTGACACGTGATATATTAACGGACATGTGATAAATGTGACACGTGATAAATTAATGGACATGTGATAAATGTGACACGTGATATATTAATGGACATGTGATGAATGTGACACGTGATAAATTAATGGACATGTGATAAATGTGACACGTGATATATTAATGGACATATGATTAATGTGACACGTGATAAATTAATGGACATGTGATGAATGTGACACGTGATCTATTAATGGACATGTGATAAATGTGACACGTGATACATTAACGGACATGAGATAAAGTTGACACGTGATATATTAAAGGACATGTATTAAACAAGGCGAAAGGATAAATTAAAAATTCAAAAGATTGTAAAATTTGAACACACAACTAAAATATATTATTTATATATTCTTCAACTATAGGTCGATGCGACAGCGACAGTCAGAAAACCTTAAATATTTTCCATAAATATTCATAACAGACTGTTTCGAGATTTAATGATAAAACATCAAAGACTCTGAGAATAAAGTTTTAAAAACGGCACTTTCAGAAGAAAAGTATAACAAATAACAAATACTGATATCTAATGCCACAGTAAGAACGTGAATTGTTCGTGAATTACTGAGTTGTTCATTGATAATAAATGTCGTAATTTTGCACGAGATAGATTATGTTTCCGTGGTAGCATAATGACGAAATAACGGACACATGGCCAGTAACAAATGGCATGAACATGGATTATTGCTTGAGTATGTAGAATTCGGCGCTCGATTTCTTCATATCGAGGCCTGATGATGTTTTCACGGAAGTTTGATTTTCCTCAGCAGCGCCTTCACTACCACACCGAGGTCGTTGATATCCTTCAGCTGTTCCGAATCTCGAGACACTTGGTGGTGATCCATTGAAAATACTGCATCTGTCACTCTCTGTTAACAAAAAACAAAATATCGTGAAAATTTCACATCTGCTACTTTATGTAAACGTTAACATATATCGTAAAAATTCCACGTCTGCTACTCTACGTAAACGTAAACATATATCGTGAAAATTCCACATCTGCTTCTCTACGTAAACGTTAGTATATATCGTGAAAATTCCACATCTGCTTCTCTACGTAAACGTTAGCATATATCGTGAAAATTCCACATCTGCTACTCTACGTAAACGTTAGCATATATCGTGAAAATTCCACATCTGCTACTCTACGTAAACGTAAACATATATCGTGAAAATTCCACATCTGCTTCTCTACGTCAACGTAAACATATATCGTGAAAATTCCACATCTGCTTCTCTACGTAAACGTTAGCATATATCGTGAAAATTCCACATCCGCTTCTCTACGTAAAGGTAAACATATATCGTGAAAATTCCACATCTGCTACTCTACGTAAACGTTAGCGTATATCGTGAAAATTCCACGTCTGCTACTCTACGTAAAACGTTAACGTAAACATATATCGTGAAAATTCCACATCTGCTTCTCTACGTAAACGTTAGCATATATCGTGAAAATTCCACATCTGCTACTCTACGTAAACGTAAACATATATCGTGAAAATTCCACATATGCTACTCTACGTAAACGTAAACATATATCGTGAAAATTCCACATCTGCTACTCTACGTCAACGTTAGCATATATCGTGAAAATTCCACATCTGCTACTCTACGTAAACGTAAACATATATCGTGAAAATTCCACATATGCTACTCTACGTAAACGTAAACATATATCGTGAAAATTCCACATCTGCTACTCTACGTAAACGTTAGCATATATCGTGAAAATTCCACATCTGCTACTCTACGTAAACGTTAACATATATCGTAAAAATTCCACATCTGCTACTCTACGTAAAACGTTAACGTAAATATATATCGTGAAAATTCCGAATCTTTATAAGGGAAAGCATAGAATTTGTCATTAATTTATGCAAACGTAAGACACACATCATACAATCTAAGTACCAATGATCGTTTTCAACATTAACAATGGTCACATAATTTTTCCATTTCCGTTTCTGTTTTTCTTTTTGAAGAATCAACATCAATGCATTTCGGTTTAGAATTGACTACGAAGTATTATTATAGCGATACCCGTTCATCTCATAAAAATCTGAGGTAGTAATGAGTTTTTATTCAGCAAGTATAATGTATTTGGTCTGAGGAATATTCATTTTGACTTGGATCTTCGATAAATAAATAGAGATGAATGCAAATACTGAAGGGAGACGAAAACATCCTCGACCATCGGTAGAATGTGACAGGGGACGCATTCTTCATTCATTCAGATATGTGGATGTGGTTAAAAAGTAGATTTCTAAAGGTGAATCCTAATCCAAACAAATGGCTATCAAGGAAATGTCAAAACAAATTACAGGTAATTGCGGAATGTGACATGCAATTCTCAAATCGGAACCGTTCGGCAGATTCCGTACCATTTTCTCTTGTACGGAAAGTGCCGATTATTCCTGGGTGCACAAATCTCCTGCATGGCGATTAAAGAAGACTGATATTCATGCCTTTAACTCTAGCAACAGTCCATTTAGTGGATTAATTACACGGGTGGCACATTTGCATCAGTTTTGAGTATGTTACTCACGTTATTCTTCAAAGATATTTCAATGGATTCAGCAGAAATATTTCCATGGACTAGTTCTTGTTTGTGAAGGTAGACCAAACTTTCCGACAAACGGTGGACGATGTTGAATGCATCTTTCACACGTACTTCTGTTTCAGAGTCACGCAGATACTCCACGAGTGGCTTGCTCCCCCTTTTAAGGCGGAATGTTTTCAACACGTCCAAAACGACATTGGTCATCTCAGTTTCTAAACAAAACAATGATCTTATATATATATAAAAGTATTGATTAAAATTAAAAAAAAAAAAAAATAATAATTAATTAATAAAAGAAAAGGGTACTATTTATTTTTTGAAAACAACAAAAGTGTTTATTTCCCTGAATTTCATTTTGTATAAATCTTGTCTGTTTTCAGTTAAATATAGCATTACCTATTAGGAATGTGTCAGAAAAACAAAATTAGAATATGCATGCTCAACTCCTCCAACTAACGATGAAGAAATGAACTTTTCTAAAGAGTGACCAGAACCCCTAAATCAAGAACCCTTAAGAAAGTCATTCCTGGTGAGGATATTCTCACCTGATTTCACGCCACCATACGTGGAGTATCGTTGGCGCTGGCTCTGTAACAGGAAAATGAAAACAAAAAAATAAACACATAGTTCAAGATTTTTAAAATATCAAAGAGTATGAAACCTCCTTATCAATGTAATAATTTCGCAACTATATAAGGTATACTGCGTCACGTACGTATGCTTTTGCACACAAAATGTTTTTTGATATAGTTTTATCACGAACGATGAAAACAAGAATGAAAATAACTGCAGGACATTACATGCACGCAGCATATGGAATAAAAAAAACCCCACATAATTTTACCCTATACATGCAGTGCATTTGTTAAGGTTTTATTTGGCTTGCTTGATTTATCTCCTCATGAATAATCAGTGTCGTTATTGAGGGCGAGTCTACTTGTAGTATTTGGTGGCGAATGCGCATCAAAGGTCACCAGGCGCAGTGAAGATGAAGTGACTGACGCACAGACATAGCCAAAACACCACAGGGTGACCCGTGATGTATGTATCAATGATCACCGTAACCTTGATGTCAGTATCCCTGAAGTCAGTATCCTTGATGTCAATATCCATAATGTCAGCTTTCATTATGTCAGTATTTTTGATATCAGTATCTATGATGTCAGTATCCCTGATGTCAATATCCCTGATGTCAGTATCCCTGATATCAATATCCCTGATGTCAGTATCCCTGATGTCAGGATTCCTGATGTTAGTATCCCTGATGTCAATATCCCTGATGTCAGTATCCTTGATGTCAATATCCCTGATGTCAGTATCCTTGATGTCAGTATCCCTGATGTCAGTATCCCTGATGTTAGTATCCTTGATGTTAGTATCCCTGATGTCAATATCCCTGATGTCAGGATTCCTGATGTCAGTATCCCTGATGTCAATATCCCTGATGTCAGTATCCCTGATGTCAATATCCCTGATGTCAGTATCCTTGATGTCAGTATCCCTGATGTCAATATCCCTGATGTCAGTATCCTTGATGTCAGTATCCCTGATGTCAGTATCCCTGATGTTAGTATCCTTGATGTTAGTATCCCTGATGTCAATATCCCTGATGTCAGGATTCCTGATGTCAGTATCCCTTATGTCAGTATCCTTGATGTTAGTATCCCCGATGTCAATATCCCTGATGTCAGTATCCCTGATGTCAGTATCCATGATGTCAGTATTCCTGATGTAATTATCCCTGATGTCAGTTTCACTGATGTCAGTATCCATGATGTCAGTATCCATAATGTCAGTATTCCTGATGTAATTATCCCTGATGTCAGTTTCACTGATGTCAGTATCCCAGAGTAACACACATAACTGTACAGTAGGGATTGTTCCTTGAAGTAAATTGTCCAATAGTATAAGCTATACTAAGCTACTAAGCTATTAAGATCCCTTCTTCTTTGGAAGGCACACAAATAAATTAAAGACTGAAACATACAACGATTCTCCTTCAATACAATTTCGAATGGTTCCAAATACCAGTTTATCTGTAAACCTATATTATAAAGGACTTCAATATATGTTGGTGGCTGCTTGTCTACATTTATCATATAGGACGCACTTATAGTAACACACAGGTTATCGGCTACCTTTCTCTTTTTCCATGTGTTAGCAAATGTGTACAGGAAAGGGTTAAGCGCCGAATTGATGGGTAGAACCAATACCATGACCCAAGCGTACGCATCTCCCGACAAACTACCTCCTAAGGACGTCCATATACCTAAAAATAGAACAAAAAACACATCATTTACGTCATGTAGACATCTCCCGACAATCTACCTCCTAAAGACGACTATTTACATATAAAAAAAGAAGATAACACTATCAGCGTGTTTTATATATCTACCGACAAACGATAAACTAACTCCTAAGGACGGCCATACACCTACATAAAAGCGATAGAATCATCATTAACGTGTAGATATCTCTCGACAAACTACCTCCTAAGATCGCCTATATACAATAAAATAGAGAAATTATCAACACGGCGTTGTCATCTCCGGACAAGAAAGAGTTTCGTTCGAATTGGCTTTAAAATAATGATTTGTTTTGCAAAATTAAAGGTTTTTTTTCAAAATCGGTTCCTTCTCTGAATAATTTCTCCCCGCTGCACGTACAATTATTACACTTTAGTATCTAATATTTCAGTGGCGAAAGTCTAATCACAGTTTTAACTAAGAAGTATCAGTTTCACTTACCCAGGACGCCAATAGGAAACCAGCAGAAAAAGTCTGTAGCGACTACAGCAGTGAGAGCCCTTGCTACAGCGATATCCGTGTCCTGTTTATTTGTCGTCCTTCTCAGTGATAAGTGGGTCCGGCTCTTTCTGTATATCACAACCTGACACACTGCTATCACAAGAAAGATGATGAAGTTCAGCCCGACGAAGATAGCTACTGAATATGCTGAACCAGGTGTAGCGGAGTCAGACAGCGGAAGTGCGAGACACACACCGGAAGAGCTGTAAAATTCTCCCCGGAAGTAGTCCTTGAAGGTTGAAACCGGAAGTACGGCTACCACTATGGAGATAATCCATAGGAATACGGATGTGATTATCGCAGATTTCATTGTAAATTGTCGTAATGAAAATGGAAAAACTATAGCCATTGTTCTATCAAGAGTTATAAATAGAATGACGAAAGCGGATGCTTCACTTGATATTGTGGACAGAATTCCACTCACTGTGCATATAGTACTGTGTCGCCATGTCTTCTCCTCCCACACATAGCGATCTCTGTAAACTGCATCAGCAACGCCAATTATCATCATATAGATACCCATCAGGATATCGGAAAAACTCAAACTGATGACAAAAATGGAGTAACTTTTCGTCAGGTTTGCTCGGTCGTACTTTAATCGATAAACTAAAACAAACAAATTGCCGAAGACAGCACATAGCCCTATGATCCAAAGAGCGACTCTCAAAATAAACAGACGGATGAGATCGGTACACGAAGATATGCTGTCACGTGGAGCAAAACAGTTGGGATCCGTTACCGAGGCAGGTTTGGCACAACAAAGAGTGTATGAATCGACATATAAAACACTGAGGCTTGATAGGCCTTTAAAGATGTGTTCTGCTAACTGTATGTGATTGTTACGTAGATCAAGCGTCTTAACATAAGCTAGGTTATTAAATGTACCATGTTCTATCATTTCTATTTGGTTAGAGCTGAGATTCAAATTCGTGAGGGCATCACATTCTGCAAAGGTGTTCGAAGAGAGATTCCGAAGCTTTGAGCCAATAAGGCTTAATTCTTTCAGTAAATGTAAACCTGAAAACGCCGTGCCTTCAATGCTGACAATAGGATTACGATTCAAAATAAGATATTCTAAGTTTACAAGCATCGAGAATGTGTCTTCAGGTATGGTGTATATATCGTTGTAACTAAGATCAAGTGTAATGAGTGATTCGAGACCGACTAAAATAGAATGATTTCGAAAGGATAACGAATTGATTTGACAGTGTTGCATAGAAAGTGAGAAAATTGCTGGGAACTGAAGAGGGAGGTGTCCCGTCCAGTCAGAAAGACGAATCTGCACATTTAATCCTCGTATCGAGTTCGGAAGTTCACGAAATAAACTTGATGTTTTGATGCTATCGTCTACACAGTTGAAGATCAGACCCTGACAGGAACAACCGTCCGGGCAGATGACGTCACAGTGACGTTCGTCGTCGGCTCGAGGACAATGGCCAATCCCGTCACAGACCTGTTCCAACGGTATACATGATCTGCTATCTTGACATCGGAAATATCCTGGACAAGTAAAGGAGTCTGAAAAAAGAACATTGTAATAAAAACAATATTGAAAATAGATTCAACTTAAATCACTGGTCATTGAATGGCAAATTCGCTGTATCGTGTATCTGATTATCCTTACTATTGATGGGGCCTAACGTCCTTGTTCCGGCTATACCTGAGCCTAGGACACTGGTATGTCGGCTTTAAAAACTGTCATTTACATATGAAATAAATCAAAAATAAATTACGGTTCAAGACATAATGTTATATCTTTTAATTAACATTTTTATAAGACTTATTCCAAGGGGAGATTATTGTTACTGAAAGCGTAAAGTAGAAAAAAATAGCAATGAAAAAAAATATAATGTTGCCAACCTGAGGTAAATAATTATGACGTCACAGTAATCGCTCGGTGAATGAGTATATGTATGTATAATGTTTTATTAAATTTTGCGTTACAGTCTCCAATCGCCTCAATGTCAATCTGGCTGCATTTTTAAACTGATAGAGGCAGTCAAGACCACAGGACATGGTTGTTATGCCATTTTAACAAACATCATTCAAATGCTTTGCAATGAGATATGAATGAATCAAACGCAGCACAGATTTTGATCTAGAACAATTGCGTTACTATGACGTCATTTTGACGCTATGCTGATTATCGTCACAGAAAGGCTTTGTTACTGTGTGTCAGATTGGTTACAAATCAATCACATAAAGGAATTTGACTAAAAATGATATTCTATCAAATGAACACACAGGTGAATTGGATGAAATAAAGGACGTATTTATTTAACAACGACAGAATTTTAACATACATTATATAAATGTTAATATAAAAATCCAACGCTTGTTAGATTGTATTTTTTCTCGCTTCGAAATATGGGCGTCATTATTTTTATCTGTCCCCTAGATTGCATTTATAAGACAATAAATATAATCCAATAAGCGTGTGATTGTTAAATATACATTTATGTAATCTGCACAATTTACATTTCTATCTGGTAGGACAGCATCATTGTTACATTTTATGTAGCTATAACATTGCGTTATGTCCAGTAATATTATATATAACCGATAGACAATAGGACAACCGCTGCAATCGCTTTTTAATAGCGTAATATGACGTCACACACGTTTGATATACGTACCACAGTTTATCTCGTCCTCACTATTCGGACAGTGTGGTACGCCATCACACAAAAACCTGGCATGGATACAGAAGGAATTGGGGCATTTCATAAAGTTCGCTGGACAAGAAAATGTTTCTGAAATGAAAGAAATAAATAAATTGAATTTCTGTACTTTTGTGTGGATTGGGACACCGATTCTTTTGTACAGCTAGAAGACAAGTCTTTCATTGGAGCTAACGATCCTGGGTTGTGGTTGTCTTTTGGGGCAAAGACTTTGTGAAGAAGGGAGTAGGGTAAAAGTAGAGAGTATAAGGTCACCTTATTAGCTTAGGCTAGCGGCAATTTCCCTTCAGCCCAGTTGAAGGATGTTTGCCTTGAGACGGGAGGTTGCTTGTTCGAGCCCCAGCGCGGGTAGGGTATTTGTGATTATTCCTTCCTATTACAGATATCGTGCCGTTGACCACTTCAAGTGAAAGCTATAGGAGGTTGGGAGGCCTCTCCTGGAGCTAAAGAACCTAGGTTGCGGTTGTCTTTTAGGGCGAAGAATTTGTAAAGGAGGAAGAAGTGCACAAGTAAAGAACATGTGGTCAACTTACTAGCTCAGACTAGCGGGAATTTCCCTTTAGCGTAGTGGTAGGGTGATAGAATGAAAGGTCACTAGTTCGAGCCCCAGTGTTGGGAAGGTATTTTCGTTACTCATTCCTATTGTATATATAGAGGTTCCCAAACGAGTAGAGATTGTTTATCATTTTTATCCAACTCTCGTTAGTTGCAACTAACGAGAGTTGGATAAAAATGATAAACAATCATCACGAGCAGGGGAACTTGTTTATCCCATAACTTCTTTACTTACAAATGTAAGCATGTCAAGTTCAAATTCTCCCAACGTAGCAACTAAATTCCGTGAACCAAATCACTACGGGACAAAATATAGTTCGTTATGAACGAAAGCTTATCATCTATTTTAGATGTACGACTCATATCTTCTGTACTTTATTTGTAAATGATATTATTTTACAAAACGAAATGTAAGTTTGAAAGTCCTTGTATCTGTGTAATTTATTAATAGGTAACTTGTTTAAAAAACTCCGCTCGAAATATTCGAAGACGACACCGTCATCGATATCGCGAAGTTGAACGTCACCGCTGAATATTAGACTAATCATGTCAGATTCAATTATTGGTCCTTTCCTGGATTTCGTAGGTATGCTATTACTGGTTATTGTGATGTTAAATGTTCATTCTGAGATTTATTCATTCAAGACATCGTGCATTTCAACAAATATTTCGGAAACCGAGCTTGAGTGTTGAGCAAGCCTAACAATTATGTAGTTAGTTTACGTTTGTCACTGTCAGTTTGTTTACACGAAATCTCGCCAGTTTACTGACATGAGACAAATGTTCAAAGATGATTTTTAAATTTTTGTGTTTGGGATAAATATATTCGTAATAAAGGTAAGTGGAATGATAAGAAAACTTGTGTTTTTTCGTTGATTTTTTTTCTGTTCCGTACCGAATGACACCCAACTAAAAGGGAAGCTGCCTAACAGTTACGTTAGATGGTGCGACCGTTTCATTCAAATGACTACGATTTAGAGACAACGATATAACCATTTTGTATTACATTTGTTCATTGTTTTGATAATTCATTCATTGCAATCAAGATCCGCTGCATATCTAGAATCAAGGGGGGGGGGGGGGGGGGGGGGGTGTCAGTTTTAATTCGCTACTTGTAGGCCTATAATCGATGCAATATCTCGCCTCCGTCGTCTATTTTACCATCATCAAATTATATTTCGTACGACTCAAACCCCAGATTAATCGTTCCATGAGGACACCCGGGGACCCCTCTCATCCAGTTTAATATGCTAATTGTTGAGCACAACACGTGTCCATGCTGATCTTTTGAAGACAGACGGCAAAAAAAAGAGAAGATAAGTGAGAGTAGTAAATATATATATAGTCCGTGGTCAAAGGCCAGAGGTTAGCCAATCAGATTCGTTGGAGGTCACACATGACCAATCAGAGGCTTAGAAAGTGGTTACACACTGCGGTGTGTAAACAAAAACAATAACACACTGCTACGAATTTTATCACGTGCCATATCAGTTGTGAAACAAGCGTGGTTATGGGATAAATAAAGATATTAAAACACGAATGTCAGATTCTATTCCTCATATAGCACGAAGAACAAGATTACCCTTTCAATACTTATCTGCCATATAAAGGCTTGACCAAGGACATATTTGTTCCTGCCGTGATCATAGCGTGACGTCATTCACTATAGCCTGACGTCACAGTAGTGCTTCAAAAGTGAAACTATTCTCATTGCTATGATAACTGTACGTATGACATATCGGTATTGTTATGTGGATAATATACACGTCAAATTACTATATGTAGTAATGAACGTAATATATATATCGATGGTGACGATTTCCCTTACTTAATCTTCAAACAATCTAAACCAGATATGATGGATTTGTCACATTTATCAAGAGCCGTGACAGGTATTAAGTGTGCATTTACAATGTATCTTAAAAGACAAACTTATGATCAATATAATGGCGTCATATATCAATATATAAACTTTTCTACAATTATTAGCTTACATAGCAATATGATAAAATATCAATTATCGATACAGATCAAAGCAAAATAATTCGTATCGACTGTAGCTTTATCTCCAAACCAAATTGTAAGTTGATCTATATTTACCGCAATTTTGTAGATGTGTTAGATCTCTGCATGACATCGGCTCACCAGTGACGTCAAAGTCCATTAAACACCGATGATGTGGATAGTAGCTTATCCCGTTCTGACACAGAAGCTGTGGCTCGAAATATTTCGGGTCGATGAAGGATTCGTCTATATATGTATAAGTTAATGTTACAACATGCCAAGAGGTCAAGTGGGCCTGCATTGCTCACCTGATGATTTTTGTGTTTTCAGTTAGTCAAAAGAAGTTGTTAACGTTATTCATAAACGTTATCTAGAGTCGGGGTAATTCTTTTTCGCAACCTATGCTCCGATTCATCTCAGGAGGCTATTTGTTAAATCAAAATTGGCTCGGCTTCATTCAAAGGACAAACTAGCGAAATATTCCAATTTATACCTTTCGGTTAAACCGAAGAAGGAGCTTGACAATTGTTTAATAGCTAGGACGCAAGTGAACCAAAATCCAAAAGTTACCAAAATTCTATTCCATGATACCAATATAAGCATCTATGTACAAATGAAACGACAACGACTGTTTTAAATAGATCAGAAAAATATATTTTTAGACCTTGTATAAGTTTATTTTGAGTAAAAACATAATTTAAAAAATATTGACTTATTGAAAAGGTTGTTAATTAATTGTTTAATTACAATTTATTCCTACATTATTTGTATATCAGAGTAGCGGTATTTACCTTCCGTGCAAACTGGTGGCGAGATACGTAATATAGGTCTAGAATCATCGTTAAGTTTTAGCTGGATCCAGCGGATTGGTACGTCATCACCAGTCAAAATGGTGGTCTCACCATGGCATGACGGATGGTATACTGGGCCATCTAAATAACAGCTAGGGACCAAACGACAATTAATAATGGAATACTGGGCTATCTATATAACAGCTAGGGACCAAACGACAATTAATAATGGAATACTGGGCTATCTATATAACAGCTAATGACCAAACGACAATTACTAATGGAATACTGGGCTATCTAAATAACAGCTAGGGACCAAAAGATAATTAATAATGGAATACTGGGCTATCTAAATAACAGCTAGGGATCAAACGACAATTAATAATGGTATACTGGGCCATCTATATAACAGCTAGGGATCAAACGACAATTAATAATGGAATACTGGGCTATCTAAATAACAGCTAGGGACCAAAGAACAATTAATAATGGAATACTGGGTTATCTATATAACAGCTAGGGACCAAAAGACAATTAATAATGGAATACTGGGCTATATATATAACAGCTAGGGATCAAAGAACAATTAATAATGGAATACTGGGCTATCTATATAACAGCTAAGGACCAAAGAACAATTAATAATGCAATACTGGGCTATCTATATAACAGCTAGGGACCAAATGACAATTAATAATGGAATACTGGGCTATCTAAATAACAGCTAGAGATCAAACGACAATTAATAATGGAATATTGGGCTATCTATATAACAGCAAGGGACCAAAGAACAATTAATAATGTAATACTGGGCTATCTATATAACAGCTAGAGACCAAAGGACAATTAATAATGGAATACTGGGCTATCTAAATAACAGCTAGGGATCAAACGACAATTAATAATGGAATACTGGGCTATCTAAATAACAGCTAGGGATCAAACGACAATTAATAATGGAATACTGGGCTATCTAAATAACAGCTAGGGATCAAAAGACAATTAATAATGGAATACTGGGCTATCTAAATAACAGCTAGGGATCAAAGAACAATTGATAATGGAATACTGGGCTATCTATATAACAGCAAGGGACCAAAGAAAATTAATAATGGAATACTGGGTTATCTATATAACAGCTAGGGACCAAAAGACAATTAATAATGTAATACTGG